>NC_084738.1:81581546-81594046 GCF_033978785.1 Entelurus aequoreus | reverse complement strand
CACATTTTTCAACCGTTCCACCGTCAAATCATTCCTCTTAATCAGGACAAAAAACAAAGTTGTTTTTTGAACTGGAAAATTTCCCGGTTTTCCCGAAATTCCAGGAATTCCATATTACCAAAATGTTACTACTTCAACATTTCTCAACCGTTTTGAAAAATTCCAACACCAACTAATTAAAACTTTTTTTTTTTTTTTAGCATTTTCCCAAAAATTCCCGCTTTTCCCGAAACTCACAAATTTCTATGCAATTCCCATTGAAATGAATGGGACATTTTTCAAACTTCCACAATTCCCACATTTTTCAACCGATTCAAAGCATTCTAACTTCAACACATTCAACTCATCCTGGTAATTCAAACAACTCTTTTCTAATTAAAAAAAAAAGTCCAGGATTTTCCAAAATTCCTGGTTTTCCAAAGCCCTATTTCCACCCTTTTTTTCTGGCGACTACTCCTTCCACATTTTTCAACCGTTTCACCGTCAAATCATTCCTCTTAATCAAGACAAAAAACAAACTTGTTTTTTGAACTGGAAAATTTCCCGGTTTTCCCGAAATTCCAGGAATTCCATATTACCAAAATGTTACTACTTCAACATTTCTCAACCGTTTTGAAAAATTCCAAAACCAACTAATTAAAAAGTTTTTGTTTTTTTTAGCATTTTCCAAAAAATTCCCGCTTTTCCCGAAATTCACAAATTTCTATGCAATTCCCATTGAAATCAATGGGACATTTTTCAAACTTCCACAATTCCCACATTTTTCAACCGATTCAAACCATTCCAACATCAACATATCAACTCATCCTGGTAATTCAAACAACCATTTTTCCATGTTCAACAAATTTCCAGTAATTTATGTTTTATTTTAACCTTATTTCCAACCTTTTTTAGTGCGATAACTCCTTCCACATTTTTGAACCCACTCCACTGTCAAAACATTCTTCTTAATCAGGACAAAAAAACAAGTTGGTTTAAGAACTTTAAAAAATCCCGGTTTTCCCGAAATTCCGTAGTACCATTTTTCAATGAAAAAACGGTTACTTCTTCAACATTTCTTTAGCGATTTAAACAATTCCAACGCCAACCAATTCAGCTCATTCAGGACATTCATGCTGCTAATCATTTTCCAAAAAAATGCCCCAAAAATTACCAAGTTTCCAGGAAGTTCCCATTGAAATGAATGGGACCTTTTTCCAAGTTGTACAATTCCTACATTTTTCAACCTATTCAAACCATTCCACCTTCAACACGTTCCACCATCCTGTAAATTCAAACAACGCTTTTGTAATTTCAAAAAAATTCCAGGACTTTCCAGAATTCCTGGTCTTCCAAAGCCCTATTTCCACCCTTTTTTTCTGGCGACTACTCCCACATTTTTCAACCGTTTCACCATCAAATCATTCCTCTTAATCAGGACAAAAAACAGAGTTGTTTTTTTAACCGGAAAATTTCCCGGTTTTCCCGCAATTCCAGGAATTCCATATTACCAGAATGTTACTACTTCAACATTTCTCAACCGTTTAGAAAAATTCCAACACCAACCATTCATGCACTAATTAAAAACATTCACTTTTTTTTTTTCTTTTTAGCATTTTCCAGAAAATTCCCGCTTTTCCCGAAATTCCCATTGAAATCAATGGGACATTTTTCAAACTTCCACAATTCCCACATTTTTCAACTGATTCAAACCATTCCAACTTCAACACATTCAACTCATCCTGGTAATTCAAACAACCATTTTTTCGCGTTCAACAAATTTCCAGTAATTTCTGTTTTATTTTAACCTTATTTCCAACCTTTTTTAGTGCAATGACTCCTTCCACATTTTTTAACCCACTCCACCGTCACAACATATTTCTTAATCAGGACAAAAAAACAAGTTGGTTCAAGAACTTTAAAAATTCCCGGTTTTCCCGAAATTCCGTAGTACCATTTTTCAATGAAAAAACGGTTACTACTTCAACATTTCTTGACCGATTTAAACAATTCCAACGCCAACCAATTCAGCTCATTCAGGACATTCATGCTCTTAATCATTCTCCCAAAAATTCCCAAATTTCCAGGAAGTTCCCATTGAAATGAATGGGACCTTTTTCCAAGTTGCACAATTCCCACATTTTTCAACCTATTCAAACCATTCCACCTTCAACACATTCCACTCATTCAACTAACACTTTCACAAGTTCCAAACCAAATTCCGTTTTTCCTGGAAATTCAAACTCTTCAACCTTCAAACTATTCTTACATTCATACTACATTCTGTCAGCTTTGGAGCATTCACACGCAGTTCCTTCAGGAATTGCCTCATCTAGTTAATGAAATCCAGAGGCAAATTGATCCATTATTCACTGTTACAAGCGGCCCTCTGGTAAAACTGCCAGGGGGCCCTCAATGAAAAGCAGTTTGACATCCCTGCTCTACTCCTTCCACACACTTTTATCATCACGCTAACACGCAAACTGGCTGAAATTGGAAGCGCGTGTGGCTATAAAATCCCAGTCATAATTCCACCCTCGCTAATCTGGGGATTAGAGGGAATCTGCTGGTGGGTGTTTTTTGTAAAGCGCTCTCAGAAGGACGCAGTGCAGCACCACAACCGCCTAGAATTGTGTAGATATATTCAATAGTTCCTCTGGATGCCTTCATTTCTCCATGTTTTCATGTGCAGAATGCACAAAAATGGAAATCTAGACAAAATGTGTTGTCAAAAGTACTTATTTTACACCGGTTTGCTTATTTAAAGCAACATTTTAATGACATCTGAAGTTTTTTTTAAATTAAACTTCTTAAGGCCCAAGCTTACATGCTTTTTTAAAAAAATTTCTCTTTGCTATTTGGGCTTATTGGACCCTAATTAGAATAAAAACTAAGAATCATCTTTTGATATCAATCAATCAATCAATGTTTATTTATGATGTACTTAGTCCATAAGTACACAAACGTGTACTTCATGTTTAGTGACATGCTAATTCTTATTTTGACACTTTTTTTCCATTGTATGTTATACTCTTCTGACACCACCAGATGGCAGTATAAGTGGCCATAAGACCCCAATTCAGTAGTGTGCACAACTTTTTGGAAATAAGAGCTAAAAGGTGCTGTCCACGCATGTGGCCACTAAGCCTTTAGAGGTTTTAAAGCAACATTTTAATGAAATCTGAGGTGTTTTTTTACTTAAAATTGGGGGAAAGAATAATTCAGGACCATAAACCACTATTTTTTTTTAATAAAACGATGCGACTTATTTTGAGTTTTTCTTCGCTCACTGCCATAATGTTTTGTGTTCAATAGTTTTCACAAGCAGAGACATCAAAATAGTGTGTTATTGTTTGTGCTATGGCGCCATCTTTTGGACGAGTTGAAAATGTACTTCCGTCCATAGCGTTTCTACTCGTACGCATTCATCATTCGTCACTCCAAGCAACGTTTGCAAGTTTTAAAGTATAGCCAAAACAATTCTTACTTACTAAACCGACTGTTTTTGTATACATATTTGTACGCGTGTCGTAATGGAATCAAGCGAGCGTCCTTAGCATTAGCTAATATGCTAACGCAATTACAAGCGTTAGTATTATTAACTTACAATGGCATTCTTTTTGTATTGTTTTCAGTTTTGTAAATTCACCAAAACGTCCATGACCATGACTTCTGTTTGTTTTGGTCGGCCGTTTTACTGCCCTGTTACAGGCACCGTTTGGAAACAATTAAGGGATGTAAATAAACGTTTACAAAATATTTCTGTGTAAATGACTCATTTCACAACGTATATATCTGCAGCTAATATATAGAACCATATTTTTTCCCATTTTTTAAAAATGTACACTGGGTGCGCTTTACAGTCCGGAAAATATGGTGCTTTTTCCAGACACAATACAGATACTGGAGCTTTGAGCATCGGCCGATATCAGCACACATCATACGTATTTGTATTATTTTGCCGTGTGGAACGTTAGAAAATGTTTGATCCAGTGAAATGAGCCTGAGAACAATGAAAAACACTAACCTATTTCTTATTAACTGTGTGAAATGGACTTAAATCGTCTTTAAGATGAAGTGGAGTGGTAATTGTTTTTAGCGACAATAATTCATTAGGTTGATATTAATGAATGTGGACACGTTTGTTACTGGATACTTTCTATCACGCCTTGGAGACTGTGTATGTGTCAGTAACATGCAACTATTATTATTTGGTGCTTGTTTGTATTGACAAATGTGCTGTTTTGCACTGCAATATTGGACACCTTGTGTGCTATTGTGTGCTTAGCTGTTGTGTAGCTGCTGGTCACTGAAAGCCAACCGTGTTTACCTTTTTGTAAATGATAAAGTAAATGCTGCTGCAAGACTGCTTGTATCTGAGATTTTAGTTGCAAATTGGTATAATCCAATATTTGTTTTTTGGATGATATCAGGCCAATCTCTGATATCGATATCACATATGAATATACACAGTATCTACTTTTAATCTTGCTCAGTCTGGAACATTTTTACAAAAGCGCTATGTAAGAATTACATCTTTTACATGCGACAATAACTCATTAAGTCAATCTGAATGAATGCGGACACGTTTGTTACTGGATACTTTTATATCGATATCACATATGAATATACACAGTATCTACTTTTAATCTAGCTCAGTCGGGAACATTTTTACAACAGCGCTATGTAAGAATTACATCTTTTATATGCGACAGTAACTCATTAAGGCAATCTTAATGAATGTGGACACGTTTGTTACTGGACACTTTCTATTGCGCTTCTACCTTGGAGACTGTGTATGTGTCAGCAACATGCAACTATTATTATTTGACGCTTGTTTGTATTGACAAATTTTGTTCAATGAAGGACACTTAGCTAGCATGTGTGCTATTGTGTGCTTAGGTGTTGTGTAGCTGCTGGTCACTGAAAGCCAACCGTGTTTACCTTTTTGTAAATGATAAAGTAAATGCTGCTGCAAGACTGCTTGTATCTGAGATTTTAGTTGCAAATTGATATAATCCAATATTATTTTTTTTATGATATCAGGCCAATCTCTGATATCGATATCACATATGAATATACACAGTATCTACTTTTAATCTAGCTCAGTCTGGAACATTTTTACAACAGCGCTATGTAAGAATTACATCTTTTATATGCGACTAACTATTTAAGTCAATCTTAATGAATGCGGACACGTTTGTTACTGGATACTTTTATTTCGATATCACATATGAATATACACAGTATCTACTTTTAATCTAGCTCAGTCTGGAACATTTTTACAACAGCGCTATGTAAGAATTAAATCTTTTAAACGCGACAATAACTCATTAAATCAATCTTAATGAATGCGGACACGTTTGTTACTGGATACTTTCTATCACGCCTTGGAGACTGTGTATGTGTCAGTAACATGCAACTATTATTATTATTTGATGCTTGTTTGTATTGACAAATGTTGTTCAATGAAGGACACTAAGCTAGCATTTGTGCTATTGTGTGCTTAGCTGTTGTGTAGCTGCTGGTCACTGAAAGCCAACCGTGTTTACCTTCTTGTAAATGATAAAGTAAACGCTGCTGCAGGACTGCTTGTATCTGAGATTTTAGATGCAAATTGATATAAGACAATATTTGTTTTTTGGATGATATCAGGCCAATCTGTGATATCGATATCACATATAAATATACAGAGTATCTACTTTTAATCTAGCTCAGTCTGGAACATTTTTACAACAGCGCTATGTAAAAATTAAATATTTTATATGCAACAATAACTATTTAAGTCAATCTTAATGAATGCGGACACGTTTGTTACTGGATACTTTCTACAGGACTGCTTGTATCTGAGATTTTAGATGCAAATTGATATAATCCAATTTTTATTTTTTTTATGATACCAGGCCAATGTCTGATATCGATGTCACATATGAATATACACAGTATCTACTTTTAATCTTGCTCAGTCTGGAACATTTTTACAACAGCGCTATGTAAGAACTAAATCTTTTATATGCGACAATAACTCATTAAGTCAATCTTAATGAATGCGGACACGTTTGTTACTGGATACTTTCTACAGGACTGCTTGTATCTGAGGTTTTAGATGCAAATTGATATAATCCAATTGTATTTTTTTTATGATACCAGGCCAATGTCTGATATCGATATCACATATGAATATACACAGTATCTACTTTTAATCTTGCTCAGTCTGGAACATTTAAGAATTCAATATTTGACATGACGTCTTTTTGCCCACATTCTTTACGGCGCTCTCATCGTAAGGCATGAGGAAAACCCGGCGGGGTGCTTTGTGGTGGTCTACCGCCAGAACTGGTGTGTGCGTGTGTTGACGTGTGTGTGTGTGTGTGTGTGTGTGTGTGTGGGCAGGTGTTGGAGCGACACAAGGCCATGGACAGCATGGTGGAGCTGCTGCAGGTCTACCCCGAGGAGGACCAGGCCCACGGGGATCTGCTGGAGGCCACCACCCAGCTCTACCACTACCTGCTGCAGCCCTTCAGGGACATGAGGGAGCTGGCCATGTTGCGCCGGCAGCAGATTAAGGTGACACACACACACACACACACACACACACACACACACACACACACACACACACACACACACAGAAGAAAAGCAAGGGCCATCTGTTTTTAGGGCTTTAAGTGAACTAGTCTGTCCTGGATCACACAAGTGAGGCTGATGCTAAGTGGCTGACGGTGGCCGAGTCTCTTCCAAGTTGGAGGAAATGTCTCGGACGCCGACCTTGGCCGCGTGACCCACCTTTGAAGATCGGCGCCTGTACGCACTGAATTATTGACCTATTTAAGGCTTAAATTGTTCCACATCTAATATTACACCTTACATTTTTTGTGGGAAAATATTACATATTTTGTGTTTTTCCATAAAGTTTTCTGCACTGTAGCACTTTGAGGTTGTTTGCTCAATGTAAAGGGCTTTTTACAAATAAAATCTATTATTATTATTATTATACTCTTACAAAAGAACAACATTTAAAAAGTGGAATAAAAAAAGCACACAGGCAGGAATAATAATATAATATTATAGAATATAATAATGAATCAAAAAATGTTGTTATGAATTATTGAACTATTTAAGGCTCCGATCAAATATTCCACTTTAAAATGTTTTTTTGGGGGGGGGAAATATTTCATGTTTTGTGTTTTTGCCATAAAAAACTAAGTTTCTTTGACAAAACAGCATAAAACAAACAAACTAAAAAAAACAACAACAACGTGAAAAATAAAATACAGATTTAAGCGTTGAAAAAAGATGTAGGACTTATTTTTTTATCACTTTTATAAGTGAGGCCATTTTGGATACCCAAGAATTTTTCTTTGATTTTTTTTTTAAAAAACTGTCATTTCTTTAAAAAAAAAAGTTTAAAAAAATTAAAATAAATGTTTTTATGAATTATTGACCTATTTAAGGCTTAAATTGTTTCACATCTAATACTACACCTTACATTTTTTGTGGGAAAATATTACATATTTTGTGTTTTTCCATAAATAAAGTTTTCTGCACTGTAGCACTTTGAGGTTGTTTGCTCAATGTAAAGGGCTTTTTACAAATAAAATCTATTATTATTATTATTATTATACTCTTACAAAAAAACAACATTTAAAAAGTGGAATAAAAAAAGCACACAGGCAGGAATAATAATATAATATTATAGAATATTATAATGAATCAAAACATTTTGTTATGAATTATTGAACTATTTAAGGCTCCGATCAAATATTCCACTTTAAAATGTTTTTTTGGGGGGAGAAATATTTAATGTTTTGTGTTTTTGCCATAAAAAACTAAGTTTCTTTGACAAAAACAGCATAAAACAAACAAACTAAAAAACAACAACAACAACTTGAAAAATAAAATAGACATTTAAGCGTTAAAAAAAGATGTAGGACTTATTTTTTTATTACTTTTATGAGTGAGGCCATTTTGGATACCGAATAATTTTTCTTGGATTTAAAAAAAAACAAACTGTCATTTCTTAAAAAAAAAAATTAAAATAAATGTTTTTATGAATTATTGACCTATGTAAGGCTTAAATTGTTTCACATCTAATATTACCACCTTACATTTTTTGTGGGAAAATATTACATATTTTGTGTTTTTCCATAAATAAAGTTTTCTGCACTGTAGCACTTTGAGGTTGTTTGCTCAATGTAAAGGGCTTTTTACAAATAAAATCTATTATTATTATTATTATACTCTTACAAAAAAACAACATTTAAAAAGTGGAATAAAAAAAGCACACAGGCAGGAATAATAATATAATATTATAGAATATAATAATGAATCAAAAAATGTTGTTATGAATTATTGAACTATTTAAGGCTCCGATCAAATATTCCACTTTAAAATGTTTTTTTGGGGGGAGAAATATTTAATGTTTTGTGTTTTTGCCATAAAAAACTAAGTTTCTTTGACAAAAACAGCATAAAACAAACAAACTAAAAAAACAACAACAACAACTTGAAAAATAAAAAAGACATTTAAGCGTTAAAAAAAGATGTAGGACTTATTTTTTTATCACTTTTATGAGTGAGGCCATTTTGGATACCGAAGAATTTTTCTTGGATTTTTTTTAAAAAAAACTGTCATTTCTTTAAAAAAAAAATTAAAATAAATGTTTTTATGAATTATTGACCCATGTAAGGCTTAAATTGTTTCACATCTAATATTACACCTTACATTTTTTGTGGGAAAATATTACATATTTTGTGTTTTTCCATAAATAAAGTTTTCTGCACTGTAGCACTTTAAGGTTGTTTGCTCAATGTAAAGGGCTTTTACAAATAAAATCTATTATTATTATTATTATACTCTTACAAAAAAACAACATTTAAAAAGTGGAATAAAAAAAGCACACAGGCAGGAATAATAATATAATATTATAGAATATAATAATGAATCAAAAAATGTTGTTATGAATTATTGAACTATTTAAGGCTCCGATCAAATATTCCACTTTAAAATGTTTTTTGGGGGCGGGGAATATTTAATGTTTTGTGTTTTTGCCATAAAAAACTAAGTTTCTTTGACAAAAACAGCATAAAACAAACAAACTAAAAATAAACAACAACAACGTGAAAAATAAAATAGACATTTAAGCGTTAAAAAAAGTTGTAGGACTTATTTTTTTATCACTTTTATGAGTGAGGCCATTTTGGATACCCAAGAATTTTTCTTGGATTTTTAAAAAAAAACAACTAATTTCTTTAAAAAAAAAAATTAAAATAAAAGTTTTTATGAATTATTGACCTATTTAAGGCTTAAATTGTTTCACATCTAATATTACACCTTACATTTTTTGTGGGAAAATATTACATATTTTGTGTTTTTCCATAAATAAAGTTTTCTGCACTGTAGCACTTTGAGGTTGTTTGCTCAATGTAAAGGGCTTTTACAAATAAAATCTATTATTATTATTATTATACTCTTACAAAAAACAACATTTAAAAAGTGGAATAAAAAAGCACACAGGCAGGAATAATAATATAATATTATAGAATATAATAATGAATCAAAAAATGTTGTTATGAATTATTGAACTATTTAAGGCTCCGATCAAATATTCCACTTTAAAATGTTTTTTTGGGGGGAGAAATATTTAATGTTTTGTGTTTTTGCCATAAAAAACTAAGTTTCTTTGACAAAAACAAACAAACTAAAAAAAACAACAACAACGTGAAAAATAAAATAGAGATTTAAGCGTTAAAAAAAGATGTAGGACTTATTTTTTTATCACTTTTATGAGTGAGGCCATTTTGGATACCCAAGAATTTTTTTTGGATTTTTAAAAAAAACAAACTAATTTCTTTAAAAAAAAAATTAAAATAAATGTTTTTATGAATTATTGACCTATTTAAGGCTTAAATTGTTTCACATCTAATATGACACCTTACATTTTTTGTGGGAAAATATTACATATTTTGTGTTTTTCCATAAAGTTTTCTGCACTGTAGCACTTTGAGGTCGTTTGCTCAATGTAAAGGGCTTTTTACAAATAAAATCTATTATTATTATTATTATACTCTTACAAAAAAACAACATTTAAAAAGTGGAATAAAAAAAGTACACAGGCAGGAATAATAATATAATATTATAGAATATAATAATGAATCAAAAAATGTTGTTATGAATTATTGAACTATTTAAGGCTCCGATCAAATATTCCACTTTAAAATGTTTTTTTGGGGGGGAAATATTTAATGTTTTGTGTTTTTGCCATAAAAAACTAAGTTTCTTTGACAAAAACAGCATAAAACAAACAAACTAAAAAAAACAACAACAACGTGAAAAATAAAATAGAGATTTAAGCGTTAAAAAAAGATGTAGGACTTATTTTTTTTATCACTTTTATGAGTGAGGCCATTTTGGATACCCAAGAATTTTTGTTGGATTTTTTTTTTATAAAAACTGTCATTTCTTTAAAAAAAAAAAAAAAATTTAAATTAAAATAAATGTTTTTATGAATTATTGACCTATTTAAGGCTTAAATTGTTTCACATCTAATATTACACCTTACATTTTTTGTGGGAAAATATTACATATTTTGTGTTTTTCCATAAATAAAGTTTTCTGCACTGTAGCACTTTGAGGTTGTTTGCTCAATGTAAAGGGCTTTTACAAATAAAATCTATTATTATTATTATTATTATTATTATACTCTTACAAAAAAACAACATTTAAAAAGTGGAATAAAAAAAGCACACAGGCAGGAATAATAATATAATATTATAGAATATAATAATGAATAAAAAAATGTTATGAATTATTGAACTATTTAAGGCTCCGATCAAATATTCCACTTTAAAATGTTTTTTTTGGGGGGGGAAATATTTAATGTTTTGTGTTTTTGCCATAAAAAACTAAGTTTCTTTGACAAAAACAGCATAAAACAAACAAACTAAAAAAAAACAACAACAACGTGAAAAATAAAATAGAGATTTAAGCGTTAAAAAAAGATGTAGGACTTATTTTTTTATCACTTTTATGAGTGAGGCCATTTTGGATACCCAATAATTTTTCTTGGATTTTTTTTTTAAAAAAACTGTCATTTCTTAAAAAAAATAAAAAATAAATTTAAATAAATGTTTTTATGAATATTTGACCTATTTAAGGCTTAAATTGTTTCACATCTAATATTACACCTTACATATTTTGTGGGAAAATATTACATATTTTGTGTTTTTCCATAAAGTTTTCTGCACTGTAGCACTTTGAGGTTGTTTGCTCAATGTAAAGGGCTTTTTACAAATAAAATCTATTATTATTATTATTATACTCTTACAAAAAAACAACATTTAAAAAGTGGAATAAAAAAAGCACATAGGCAGGAATAATAATATAATATTATAGAATATAATAATGAATCAAAAAATGTTGTTATGAATTATTGAACTATTTAAGGCTCCGATCAAATATTCCACTTTAAAATGTTTTTTTGGGGGGGGAAATATTTCATGTTTTGTGTTTTTGCCATAAAAAACTAAGTTTCTTTGACAAAAACAAACAAACTAAAAAAAACAACAACAACGTGAAAAATAAAATAGAGATTTAAGCGTTAAAAAAAGACTTATTTTTTTATCACTTTTATGAGTGAGGCCATTTTGGATACCCAAGAATTTTTTTTGGATTTTTTTTTTTTAAAAACTCATTTCTTTAAAAAAAAAATTAAAATAAATGTTTTTATGAATTATTGACCTATTTAAGGCTTAAATTGTTTCACATCTAATATTACACCTTACATTTTTTGTGGGAAAATATTACATATTTTGTGTTTTGCCATAAATAAAGTTTTCTGCACTTTAGCACTTTGAGGTTGTTTGCTCAATGTAAAGGGCTTTTACAAATAAAATCTATTATTATTATACTCTTACAAAAAAACAACATTTAAAAAGTGGAATAAAAAAAGCACACAAGCAGGAATAATAATATAATATTATAGAATATAATAATGAATCAAAAAATGTTGTTATGAATTATTGAATTATTTAAGGCTCCGATCAAATATTCCACTTTAAAATGTTTTTTTTGGGGGGGAAATATTTCATGTTTTGTGTTTTTGCCATAAAAAACTAAGTTTCTTTGACAAAAACAAACAAACTAAAAAAAACAACAACAACGTGAAAAATAAAATAGAGATTTAAGCGTTAAAAAAAGATGTAGGACTTATTTTTTTATCACTTTTATGAGTGAGGCCATTTTGGATACCCAATAATTTTTTTTGGATTTTTTTTTTTTTTTTAAACTGTCATTTCTTTAAAAAAAAAATTTAAAAAAATTAAAATAAATGTTTTTATGAATTATTGACCTATTTAAGGCTTAAATTGTTTCACATCTAATATTACACCCTACATTTTTTGTGGGAAATATTACATATTTTGTGTTTTTCCATAAATAAAGTTTTCTTTGACAAAAACAGCATAAAACAAACAAACAAACAAACAAAAAAAAACGACAACTTGAAAAATAAAATAGAGATT
>NC_084738.1:81451546-81574046 GCF_033978785.1 Entelurus aequoreus | reverse complement strand
TTGGTTGGTGTGGCCGCGGCGCTCCCGTCGGGGGTGTATTCTGCGGCGGAGGTGCTTGGCACCAGGAGGCGGGGTTATGAGACGAGCCTCCAGTTTTATGATCGCTAAGCACAAGAAATACGTTACACACATACAGTTGTTGACAAAATACACTGTACATTATATACCTCAGCTAACTAAACTATGGAAATGTATAATATAATTTATATAGCAATACAGTCTCACTGCACAGCAGGCCAGCAGTTAGCCGAGTCATTGCGCACAATCCATGTTGAGGCACAAATCAGTGACGTGCCTCAACTGGCTGCTGATCACCGCACCGTCTCTTCTCAGTATTTGAACGGCAAATGTGAAAATAAAAATAAAAATAATCTAAAACTGGTGAAGTTAAATGGAAAATAACTTTAGTATAATCACTGGATACATATAAAAAACAATTATTTTTACTTTTTTTTTTCTTTCCATGATGGCAGGTGAGGCCGTGCCTCCCCTGCTTTTAGTGACGGCACGCCACTGGTATGTATGTATGTATGTATGTATGTATGTGTGTGTATATATGTGTGTGTATATGTGTGTGTGTGTGTGTGTGTGTGTGTGTGTGTGTGTACATATTCTATGAATATAATGGATATATCATTAATATAATTGGATATTAAGAGTATTTGAAAGACTTCTACCTTGTTCACTTCTGTGACAACCTCCTTAAAGTGTTGTCATCAATCAGAAATAGCAAGCAGCTGAAATGCACTAAACATGGATAAAATGCACCAAACATGGATAAAATGCACTAAACATGGATAAAATGCACTAAACATGAATAGAATGCACCAAACATGGATAAAATGCACTAAACATCGATAAAATGCACCAAACATGGATCAAATGCACCAAACATGGATAAAATGCACCAAACATGGATAAGTGTGCGATGCTTTGTAACAGACAATTTTATCATTTATAATGCACTAAACATGGATAAAATGCACCAAACATGGATAAAATGCACTAAACATGGATTAAATGCACCAAACATGGATAAAATGCACTAAACATGGATAAAATGCACCAAACATGGATAGAATGCACCAAACATGGATAGAATGCACCAAACATGGATAAAATGCACTAAACATGGATAAAATGCACTAAACATGGATAAAATGCACAAAACATGGATCAAATGCACCTAACATGGATAAAATGCACCAAACATGGATAAGTGTGCGATGCTTTGTAACAGACAATTTTATCATTTATAATGCACTAAACATGGATAAAATGCACCAAACATGGATTAAATGCACTAAACATGGATAAAATGCACTAAACATGGATAAAATGCACCAAACATGGATAGAATGCACCAAACATGGATAAAATGCACTAAACATGGATAAAATGCACTAAACATGGATAAAATGCACCAAACATGGATAAAATGCACCAAACATGGATCAAATGCACCAAACATGGATAAAATGCACCAAACATGGATAAGTGTGCGATGCTTTGTAACAGACAATTTTATCATTTATAATGCACTAAACATGGATAAAATGCACCAAACATGGATAAAATGCACTAAACATGGATTAAATGCACCAAACATGGATAAAATGCACTAAATATGGATAAAATGCACCAAACATGGATAGAATGCACCAAACATGGATAAAATGCACCAAACATGGATAAATGCACCAAACATGGATCAAATGCACTAAACATGGATAAAATGCACCAAACATGGATAAAATGCACTAAACATGGATAAAATGCACCAAACATGGATAGAATGCACTAAACATGGATAAAATGCACCAAACATGGATCAAATGCACCAAACATGGATCAAATGCACCAAACATGGATAAGTGTGCGATGCTTTGTAACAGACAATTTTATCATTTATAATGCACTAAACATGGATAAAATGCACTAAACATGGATAAAATGCACCAAACATGGATAAAATGCACCAAACATGGATAAAATGCACTAAACATGGATCAAATGCACCAAACATGGATCAAATGCACTAAACATGGATAAAATGCACCAAACATGGATCAAATGCACTAAACATGGATAAAATGCACCAAACATGGATCAAATGCACCAAACATGGATCAAATGCACTAAACATGGATAAAATGCACCAAACATGGATCAAATGCACTAAACATGGATAAAATGCACCAAACATGGATCAAATGCACCAAACATGGATAAGTGTGCGATGCTTTGTAACAGACAATTTTTTATGGTGCCTGGATTTATTTGTGTAGTTGTCCACAAAGTTCAGTGAGCATGTTGTTGTGCTACCATGTATATATTTATTTTTGCACCATGACGAGGGAAAGTTGTTTGCATTGGGTCATATAAGTAAATGCTGCACATTCAAAGCATAATTGTAGGTCATTGAGCTGAATAACTGAAGTTATTAGCAGCATCATTCAATCTTCCTGTGGGTACATAGAAGACCTGGGCAGGCTGGGAGGTTTTAGTGAATGTTGCATTGTGGGTAGCGGCATATGTGATGCGGGTGTCAGATGGCTGGACGGCGGCCATGAATTGTACATGAGCAGATCTCCTGTTACAGTTGTCATGGTGCTTTGTGTACATGCAACTGTGGCAAATACAGCAGGAGCTCTCAAGTAGACCATGTTAACTGCTGTCAATGAAGTGGAAAAAGAAGTCAACCACCCTAAAACTATGTAAGAGGGGGGCGGAGACCGCTACTTTTTAGAGGCGGTATAGTACCGAATATGATTCATTAGTATCGCGGTACTATACTAGTAAAACACTGTGTGACTGCCATCTACTGGTCACACATAGCATTACACCATGCAGCAAATAAGATAGCTTGGAGGTGGGTAAGCACAACCAGAATTAAAAGGTACAAAGGCGCACTGTCCAGTTTTGTGGGTGATAATAGTAATAATATAATAATACTAATAGTATGGATGTACAGTATACTGTATGTATATGATGGATAATAATGTAATAATAATAATAGTATGGATGTATATGTATTTGATGGATAATAATAATATAATAATAGTATGGATGTATATGTATTTGATGGATAATAATAATAATAATAATAATAGTATGGATGTATATGTATTTGATGGATAATAATAATAATAATAATAATAATAATAGTATGGATGTATATGTATTTGATGGATAATAATAATATAATAATAATAGTATGGATGTATATGTATTTGATGGATAATAATAATATAATAATAATAATAGTATGGATGTATATGATGGATAATAATAATAGTAATAATATAATAATAATAATAGTATGGATGTATATGATGGATAATAATAGTAATAATATAATAATACTAATAATAGTATGGATGTTTATGTATATGATGGATAATAAAAATAGTAATACAATAATAGTATGGATGTTTATGTATATGATGGATAATAGTAATAGTATAATAATAATAATAGAATGGATGTATAATAATAATAGTATGGATGTTTATGTATATGATGGATAATAGTAATAGTATAATAATAATAGTATAGATGTATATGTATATGATGATGATAATAAAAATAATAGTAATATAATAATAATAATAATAGTATGTATGTATATGTATATGATGTTAATAATAATAATAATAATAATAGTAATATAATAATAATAGTATGGATGTATATATATATGATGATAATAATAATAATAGTATGGATGTATATGTATATGATGTTAATAATAATAATAATAGTAATATAATAATAATAGTATGGATGTATATATATATGATGATAATAATAATAATAATAATAGTAATACAATAATAATAATAGTATGGATGTATATGTATAATAATAATAGTAATAATATAATAATAATAATAGTATGGATGTTTATGTATATGATGGATAATAGCAATAGTAATAATATAATAATAATAATAGTATGGATGTATATGTATATAATGTTAATAATAATAATAATAATAATAATAATAATAGTAATATAATAATAATAGTATGGATGTATATGATGGATAATAATAGTAATAATATAATAATAATAATAGTATGGATGTATATGTATATGATGGATAATAATAATAGTAATAATATAATAATAGTATGGATTATATTTATATGATGAATAATATAATAATAATAATAATAGTATGGATGTATATGTATATGATGGATAATAATAATAATAATAATGTAATAATAATAATAATAGTATGGATGTATATGATGGATAATAATAATAATAATGTAATAATAATAATAATAGTATGGATGTTTCCTGTGTGAAAGACAAACTTTCCTTCCTCACTTTGACCAAATGCTGTTTAGTGGTCTTCCTTCCCTCCCCCAAGTGAGTGAGATTAGAGCGTGATGGTGATAAAGGCGGTGCTAGAGTGCAGAAACAGGCCTCCTCTCTTTATCTTTATCTGGCGTGCAGCACGTCTGTGTCTGTGTTGTGTCCGTGGCAGCTGAGCAGCACAAGACAGCCACGTAACATCCAAACATGTCCCCTCTACTCCCTCCAACTAGTTAGCTGAGCAGCACAAGACAGCCACGTAACATCCAAACATGTCCCCTCTACTCCCTCCAACTAGCTAGCTGAGCAGCACAAGACAGCCACGTAACATCCAAACATGTCCCCTCTGTTGTCTCCAACTAGTTAGCTGAGCAGCACAAGACAGCCACGTAACATCCAAACATGTCCCCTCTGTTGTCTCCAACTAGTTAGCTGAGCAGCACAAGACAGCCACGTAACATCCAAACATGTCCCCTCTGTTGTCTCCAACTAGTTAGCTGAGCAGCACAAGACAGCCACGTAACATCCAAACATGTCCCCTCTCTTGTCTCCAACTAGTTAGCTGAGCAGCACAAGACAGCCACGGAACATCCAAACATGTCCCCTCTACTCCCTCCAACTAGTTAGCTGAGCAGCACAAGACAGCCACGTAGCATCCAAACATGTCCCCTCTGTTGTCTCCAACTAGTTAGCTGAGCAGCACAAGACAGCCACGGAACATCCAAACATGTCCCCTCTGTTGTCTCCAAATAGTTAGCTGAGCAGCACAAGACAGCCACGTAACATCCAAACATGTCCCCTCTGTTGTCTCCAACTAGTTAGCTGAGCAGCACAAGACAGCCACGGAACATCCAAACATGTCCCCTCTGTTGTCTCCAACTAGTTAGCTGAGCAGCACAAGACAGCCACGTAACATCCAAACATGTCCCCTCTGTTGTCTCCAACTAGTTAGCTGAGCAGCACAAGACAGCCACGTAACATCCAAACATGTCCCCTCTGTTGTCTCCAACTAGATAGCTGAGCAGCACAAGACAGCCACGTAACATCCAAACATGTCCCCTCTACTCCCTCCAACTAGTTAGCTGAGCAGCACAAGACAGCCACGTAACATCCAAACATGTCCCCTCTGTTGTCTCCAACTAGATAGCTGAGCAGCACAAGACAGCCACGTAACATCCAAACATGTCCCCTCTACTCCCTCCAACTAGTTAGCTGAGCAGCACAAGACAGCCACGTAACATCCAAACATGTCCCCTCTACTCCCTCCAACTAGTTAGCTGAGCAGCACAAGACAGCCACGTAACATCCAAACATGTCCCCTCTGTTGTCTCCAACTAGATAGCTGAGCAGCACAAGACAGCCACGTAACATCCAAACATGTCCCCTCTACTCCCTCCAACTAGTTAGCTGAGCAGCACAAGACAGCCACGTAACATCCAAACATGTCCCCTCTGTTGTCTCCAACTAGTTAGCTGAGCAGCACAAGACAGCCACATAACATCCAAACATGTCCCCTCTGTTGTCTCCAACTAGTTAGCTGAGCAGCACAAGACAGCCACGGAACATCCAAACATGTCCCCTCTGTTGTCTCCAACTAGTTAGCTGAGCAGCACAAGACAGCCACGGAACATCCAAACATGTCCCCTCTGTTGTCTCCAACTAGTTAGCTGAGCAGCACAAGACAGACACGTAACATCCAAATATGTCCCCTCTGTTGTCTCCAACTAGTTAGCTGAGCAGCACAAGACAGCCACGTAACATCCAAACATGTCCCCTCTACTCCCTCCAACTAGTTAGCTGAGCAGCACAAGACAGCCACGTAACATCCAAACATGTCCCCTCTGTTGTCTCCAACTAGTTAGCTGAGCAGCACAAGACAGCCACGTAACATCCAAACATGTCCCCTCTACTCCCTCCAACTAGTTAGCTGAGCAGCACAAGACAGCCACGTAACATCCAAACATGTCCCCTCTACTCCCTCCAACTAGTTAGCTGAGCAGCACAAGACAGCCACGTAACATCCACACATGTCCCCTCTGTTGTCTCCAACTAGTTAGCTGAGCAGCACAAGACAGCCACGTAACATCCAAACATGTCCCCTCTGATGTCTCCAACTAGTTAGCTGAGCAGCACAAGACAGCCACGTAACATCCAAACATGTCCCCTCTGTTGTCTCCAACTAGTTAGCTGAGCAGCACAAGACAGCCACGTAACATCCACACATGTCCCCTCTGTTGTCTCCAACTAGTTAGCTGAGCAGCACAAGACAGCAACGTAACATCCAAACATGTCCCCTCTGTTGTCTCCAACTAGTTAGCTGAGCAGCACAAGACAGCCACGTAACATCCAAACATGTCCCCTCTACTCCCTCCAACTAGTTAGCTGAGCAGCACAAGACAGCCACGTAACATCCAAACATGTCCCCTCTACTCCCTCCAACTAGTTAGCTGAGCAGCACAAGACAGCCACGTAACATCCAAACATGTCCCCTCTACTCCCTCCAACTAGTTAGCTGAGCAGCACAAGACAGCCACATAACATCCAAACATGTCCCCTCTGTTGTCTCCAACTAGTTAGCTGAGCAGCACAAGACAGCCACGTAACATCCAAACATGTCCCCTCTGTTGTCTCCAACTAGTTAGCTGAGCAGCACAAGACAGCCACATAACATCCAAACATGTCCCCTCTGTTGTCTCCAACTAGTTAGCTGAGCAGCACAAGACAGCCACGTAACATCCAAACATGTCCCCTCTGTTGTCTCCAACTAGTTAGCTGAGCAGCACAAGACAGCCACATAACATCCAAACATGTCCCCTCTGTTGTCTCCAACTAGTTAGCTGAGCAGCACAAGACAGCCACATAACATCCAAACATGTCCCCTCTGTTGTCTCCAACTAGTTAGCTGAGCAGCACAAGACAGCCACGTAACATCCAAACATGTCCCCTCTGTTGTCTCCAACTAGTTAGCTGAGCAGCACAAGACAGCCACGTAACATCCAAACATGTCCCCTCTGTTGTCTCCAACTAGTTAGCTGAGCAGCACAAGACAGCCACGTAACATCCAAACATGTCCCCTCTGTTGTCTCCAACTAGTTAGCTGAGCAGCACAAGACAGCCACGTAACATCCAAACATGTCCCCTCTACTCCCTCCAACTAGTTAGCTGAGCAGCACAAGACAGCCACGTAACATCCAAACATGTCCCCTCTGTTGTCTCCAACTAGTTAGCTGAGCAGCACAAGACAGCCACATAACATCCAAACATGTCCCCTCTGTTGTCTCCAACTAGTTAGCTGAGCAGCACAAGACAGCCACGGAACATCCAAACATGTCCCCTCTGTTGTCTCCAACTAGTTAGCTGAGCAGCACAAGACAGCCACGTAACATCCAAACATGTCCCCTCTGTTGTCTCCAACTAGTTAGCTGAGCAGCACAAGACAGCCACGTAACATCCAAACATGTCCCCTCTGTTGTCTCCAACTAGATAGCTGAGCAGCACAAGACAGCCACGTAACATCCAAACATGTCCCCTCTGTTGTCTCCAACTAGTTAGCTGAGCAGCACAAGACAGCCACGGAACATCCAAACATGTCCCCTCTGTTGTCTCCAACTAGTTAGCTGAGCAGCACAAGACAGCCACGTAACATCCAAACATGTCCCCTCTGTTGTCTCCAACTAGTTAGCTGAGCAGCACAAGACAGCCACGTAACATCCAAACATGTCCCCTCTGTTGTCTCCAACTAGATAGCTGAGCAGCACAAGACAGCCACGTAACATCCAAACATGTCCCCTCTACTCCCTCCAACTAGTTAGCTGAGCAGCACAAGACAGCCACGTAACATCCAAACATGTCCCCTCTGTTGTCTCCAACTAGTTAGCTGAGCAGCACAAGACAGCCACATAACATCCAAACATGTCCCTTCTGTTGTCTCCAACTAGTTAGCTGAGCAGCACAAGACAGCCACATAACATCCAAACATGTCCCCTCTGTTGTCTCCAACTAGTTAGCTGAGCAGCACAAGACAGCCACGTAACATCCAAACATGTCCCCTCTGTTGTCTCCAACTAGATAGCTGAGCAGCACAAGACAGCCACGTAACATCCAAACATGTCCCCTCTGTTGTCTCCAACTAGTTAGCTGAGCAGCACAAGACAGCCACGTAACATCCAAACATGTCCCCTCTGTTGTCTCCAACTAGTTAGCTGAGCAGCACAAGACAGCCATGTAACATCCAAACATGTCCCCTCTGTTGTCTCCAACTAGTTATCTGATCAGCACAAGACAGCCACGTAACATCCAAACATGTCCCCTCTGTTGTCTCCAACTAGATAGCTGAGCAGCACAAGACAGCCACGTAACATCCAAACATGTCCCCTCTACTCCCTCCAACTAGTTAGCTGAGCAGCACAAGACAGCCACGTAACATCCAAACATGTCCCCTCTGTTGTCTCCAACTAGTTAGCTGAGCAGCACAAGACAGCCACATAACATCCAAACATGTCCCTTCTGTTGTCTCCAACTAGTTAGCTGAGCAGCACAAGACAGCCACGGAACATCCAAACATGTCCCCTCTGTTGTCTCCAACTAGTTAGCTGAGCAGCACAAGACAGCCACGGAACATCCAAACATGTCCCCTCTGTTGTCTCCAACTAGTTAGCTGAGCAGCACAAGACAGCCACGTAACATCCAAACATGTCCCCTCTGTTGTCTCCAACTAGTTAGCTGAGCAGCACAAGACAGCCACGTAACATCCAAACATGTCCCCTCTACTCCCTCCAACTAGTTAGCTGAGCAGCACAAGACAGCCACGTAACATCCAAACATGTCCCCTCTGTTGTCTCCAACTAGTTAGCTGAGCAGCACAAGACAGCCACGTAACATCCAAACATGTCCCCTCTACTCCCTCCAACTAGTTAGCTGAGCAGCACAAGACAGCCACGTAACATCCAAACATGTCCCCTCTACTCCCTCCAACTAGTTAGCTGAGCAGCACAAGACAGCCACGTAACATCCACACATGTCCCCTCTGTTGTCTCCAACTAGTTAGCTGAGCAGCACAAGACAGCCACGTAACATCCAAACATGTCCCCTCTGATGTCTCCAACTAGTTAGCTGAGCAGCACAAGACAGCCACGTAACATCCAAACATGTCCCCTCTGTTGTCTCCAACTAGTTAGCTGAGCAGCACAAGACAGCCACGTAACATCCACACATGTCCCCTCTGTTGTCTCCAACTAGTTAGCTGAGCAGCACAAGACAGCAACGTAACATCCAAACATGTCCCCTCTGTTGTCTCCAACTAGTTAGCTGAGCAGCACAAGACAGCCACGTAACATCCAAACATGTCCCCTCTACTCCCTCCAACTAGTTAGCTGAGCAGCACAAGACAGCCACGTAACATCCAAACATGTCCCCTCTACTCCCTCCAACTAGTTAGCTGAGCAGCACAAGACAGCCACATAACATCCAAACATGTCCCCTCTGTTGTCTCCAACTAGTTAGCTGAGCAGCACAAGACAGCCACGTAACATCCAAACATGTCCCCTCTGTTGTCTCCAACTAGTTAGCTGAGCAGCACAAGACAGCCACATAACATCCAAACATGTCCCCTCTGTTGTCTCCAACTAGTTAGCTGAGCAGCACAAGACAGCCACGTAACATCCAAACATGTCCCCTCTGTTGTCTCCAACTAGTTAGCTGAGCAGCACAAGACAGCCACATAACATCCAAACATGTCCCCTCTGTTGTCTCCAACTAGTTAGCTGAGCAGCACAAGACAGCCACGTAACATCCAAACATGTCCCCTCTGTTGTCTCCAACTAGTTAGCTGAGCAGCACAAGACAGCCACGTAACATCCAAACATGTCCCCTCTACTCCCTCCAACTAGTTAGCTGAGCAGCACAAGACAGCCACGTAACATCCAAACATGTCCCCTCTGTTGTCTCCAACTAGTTAGCTGAGCAGCACAAGACAGCCACGTAACATCCAAACATGTCCCCTCTGTTGTCTCCAACTAGTTAGCTGAGCAGCACAAGACAGCCACGTAACATCCAAACATGTCCCCTCTGATGTCTCCAACTAGTTAGCTGAGCAGCACAAGACAGCCACGTAACATCCAAACATGTCCCATCTGATGTCTCCAACTAGTTAGCTGAGCAGCACAAGACAGCCACGGAACATCCAAACATGTCCCCTCTGTTGTCTCCAACTAGTTAGCTGAGCAGCACAAGACAGCCACGTAACATCCAAACATGTCCCCTCTGTTGTCTCCAACTAGTTAGCTGAGCAGCACAAGACAGCCACGTAACATCCAAACATGTCCCTTCTACTCCCTCCAACTAGTTAGCTGAGCAGCACAAGACAGCCACGTAACATCCAAACATGTCCCCTCTGTTGTCTCCAACTAGTTAGCTGAGCAGCACAAGACAGCCACGTAACATCCAAACATGTCCCCTCTACTCCCTCCAACTAGTTAGCTGAGCAGCACAAGACAGCCACGTAACATCCAAACATGTCCCCTCTGTTGTCTCCAACTAGTTAGCTGAGCAGCACAAGACAGCCACGTAACATCCACACATGTCCCCTCTGTTGTCTCCAACTAGTTAGCTGAGCAGCACAAGACAGCAACGTAACATCCAAACATGTCCCCTCTGTTGTCTCCAACTAGTTAGCTGAGCAGCACAAGACAGCCACGTAACATCCAAACATGTCCCCTCTACTCCCTCCAACTAGTTAGCTGAGCAGCACAAGACAGCCACGTAACATCCAAACATGTCCCCTCTACTCCCTCCAACTAGTTAGCTGAGCAGCACAAGACAGCCACATAACATCCAAACATGTCCCCTCTGTTGTCTCCAACTAGTTAGCTGAGCAGCACAAGACAGCCACGTAACATCCAAACATGTCCCCTCTGTTGTCTCCAACTAGTTAGCTGAGCAGCACAAGACAGCCACATAACATCCAAACATGTCCCCTCTGTTGTCTCCAACTAGTTAGCTGAGCAGCACAAGACAGCCACGTAACATCCAAACATGTCCCCTCTGTTGTCTCCAACTAGTTAGCTGAGCAGCACAAGACAGCCACATAACATCCAAACATGTCCCCTCTGTTGTCTCCAACTAGTTAGCTGAGCAGCACAAGACAGCCACGTAACATCCAAACATGTCCCCTCTGTTGTCTCCAACTAGTTAGCTGAGCAGCACAAGACAGCCACGTAACATCCAAACATGTCCCCTCTACTCCCTCCAACTAGTTAGCTGAGCAGCACAAGACAGCCACGTAACATCCAAACATGTCCCCTCTGTTGTCTCCAACTAGTTAGCTGAGCAGCACAAGACAGCCACGTAACATCCAAACATGTCCCCTCTGTTGTCTCCAACTAGTTAGCTGAGCAGCACAAGACAGCCACGTAACATCCAAACATGTCCCCTCTGATGTCTCCAACTAGTTAGCTGAGCAGCACAAGACAGCCACGTAACATCCAAACATGTCCCATCTGATGTCTCCAACTAGTTAGCTGAGCAGCACAAGACAGCCACGGAACATCCAAACATGTCCCCTCTGTTGTCTCCAACTAGTTAGCTGAGCAGCACAAGACAGCCACGTAACATCCAAACATGTCCCCTCTGTTGTCTCCAACTAGTTAGCTGAGCAGCACAAGACAGCCACGTAACATCCAAACATGTCCCTTCTACTCCCTCCAACTAGTTAGCTGAGCAGCACAAGACAGCCACGTAACATCCAAACATGTCCCCTCTGTTGTCTCCAACTAGTTAGCTGAGCAGCACAAGACAGCCACGTAACATCCAAACATGTCCCCTCTACTCCCTCCAACTAGTTAGCTGAGCAGCACAAGACAGCCACGTAACATCCAAACATGTCCCCTCTACTCCCTCCAACTAGTTAGCTGAGCAGCACAAGACAGCCACGTAACATCCACACATGTCCCCTCTGTTGTCTCCAACTAGTTAGCTGAGCAGCACAAGACAGCCACGTAACATCCAAACATGTCCCCTCTGATGTCTCCAACTAGTTAGCTGAGCAGCACAAGACAGCCACGTAACATCCAAACATGTCCCCTCTGTTGTCTCCAACTAGTTAGCTGAGCAGCACAAGACAGCCACATAACATCCAAACATGTCCCCTCTGTTGTCTCCAACTAGTTAGCTGAGCAGCACAAGACAGCCACGTAACATCCAAACATGTCCCCTCTGTTGTCTCCAACTAGTTAGCTGAGCAGCACAAGACAGCCACATAACATCCAAACATGTCCCCTCTGTTGTCTCCAACTAGTTAGCTGAGCAGCACAAGACAGCCACGTAACATCCAAACATGTCCCCTCTGTTGTCTCCAACTAGTTAGCTGAGCAGCACAAGACAGCCACGTAACATCCAAACATGTCCCCTCTACTCCCTCCAACTAGTTAGCTGAGCAGCACAAGACAGCCACGTAACATCCAAACATGTCCCCTCTGTTGTCTCCAACTAGTTAACTGAGCAGCACAAGACAGCCACGTAACATCCAAACATGTCCCCTCTGTTGTCTCCAACTAGTTAGCTGAGCAGCACAAGACAGCCACATAACATCCAAACATGTCCCCTCTGTTGTCTCCAACTAGTTAGCTGAGCAGCACAAGACAGCAACGTAACATCCAAACATGTCCCCTCTGTTGTCTCCAACTAGTTAGCTGAGCAGCACAAGACAGCCACGTAACATCCAAACATGTCCCCTCTACTCCCTCCAACTAGTTAGCTGAGCAGCACAAGACAGCCACGTAACATCCAAACATGTCCCCTCTGTTGTCTCCAACTAGTTAGCTGAGCAGCACAAGACAGCCACGTAACATCCAAACATGTCCCCTCTGTTGTCTCCAACTAGTTAGCTGAGCAGCACAAGACAGCCACATAACATCCAAACATGTCCCCTCTGTTGTCTCCAACTAGTTAGTGCACATGTTTCTGCTCTATGAAGACTCAAACCTCCCACTTTTCATCCGTCACGTGCACGCGCTCTCTACTGTACATCTGCTTTACATCTGGTCATGTGACCCCACAGGAAGTGGACATTTTGTTCCTTTAACTCGGGAGGGATGGGGGAGGGGCTGAAGTCTGGCCAGGACTCCACGTGGCGCCAATTTTTTTTCTCCCCCTTTTTAACTCTTCACTCCCAGCATGTGATCTGACCCAAGATGGCCGACTTTACACCAAGTTTGACCTTCAAGCACTACACTTAGGTGTCACACTCAGGGCCCGGGGGCCACATGTGGCCCTGGAAATAATATCTATCAATAAACTACTGTAACTTTTCTTACTGAATGTATTTTTTCTCTCTATTTTGGGAGAAAGAAAAAAATATTTACAATTGATGTTAACTTAAATATTGTCTAATTATGCTAAAATATATTATCAAACCATTTTTTAAAAATAAATAAATACTAATAATAATAATTTCACAGCAAGTTATCCATCAAATTGTGCAGTGTAAAAGTAGCAATAGATTTCATGGTCAAATTGTAAAATTTACTGTGGTTTTTACAGCATTTTTCTTTTAAATGAAAAAAAAACAGTACTTTTTTTACTGTAATAAACTGTGGTGCCGTTTTGGCATTTACAGTAATACACCAAAAAATGTTGATTCATGGTTAAAAAAACCAGAACAAAACTGGCAGCTGTCTGCCAAATTTTTTTTGTAAAATTGCAGTTTTTTTTTATTTACAGTAAAAACAAACTAATGTAAATGTTACAGTAAAATTCTGGCAACTGAGCTGCCTTTTTTTTTTTTTTTTACCATAAAAACAGCAGTAGTGTTTTTCCATTTACAGTAATATACACTACATTTTGAGGAGAAATTACTGCAACTTACCATATTTTTTTGAACATTTTCATTTAAAAAAAAAAAGTACAACTAAAATGCATATAAAACTGTATTTTTTTTTACTGTAATAAACTGTGGCGCCATTTTGGCATTTACAGTATTACACCAAAAATCTACACTTGTTGATTTACGCTAAAAAAAAACCAAGAAAAACTGGCAACTCAGGTGCCAAATTTTTTTTGTAAAATTGCAGGTTTTTTTATTTACAGTAAAAAAAATAAATGTAAATTTTACAGTAAAATTCTGGTAACTGAGCTGCTTTTTTGTTTTGTTTTTACCATAAAACCAGCAGTAGTGTTTTCCCATTTACAGTAATATACACTACATTTTGAGGTGAAATTACTGCAACTTACCATATTGTTTTGAACATTTTCGTTTAAAAAAAAAATCTACAACTAAAATTCATATAAAAACAGTACTTTTTTTACTGTAATAAACTGTAGCGCATTTACAGTACTACACCGAAAAATCTACACTTGTTGATATGCGGTTAAAAAAAAAACTAAAAAACATGCAGCTCAGGTTCCGAAATTTTTACTGTAAAATTGCATTTTTTTTAATTTACAGTAAAAAAACAAATGTAAATTTTACAGTAACATTTTTTACCATAAAAACAGCAGTAGTGTGTTTCCATTTACAGTAATATACACTACATTTTGAGGTGAAATTATTGCAACTTACCATATTTTTTTGAACATTTTCGTTCAAAAAAAAAAAAAATCATACAACTAAAATGCATATAAAAACAGTACTTTTTTTACTGTAATAAACTGTGGTGCCGTTTCGGCATTTACAGTAATACACCGAAAAATCTACACTGGTTGATTTACGGTAAAAAACAAAACAAAAACATTAAAAAACTGGCAGCTCAGGTGCCAACATTTTTTTGTAAACATTTTTTTTATTTTTTATTTACAGTAAAAAAAAAAAAAAAAAGTAAATTTTACAGTAACATTTTTTACCATAAAAACAGCACTAGTGTTTTTCCATTTAAAGTAATATACACTACATTTTGAGGCGAAATTACTGCAACTTACCATATTTTTTTTGAACTTTTTTTTATTTTTTAAATCTACAACTAAAATGCATATAAAAACAGTACTATTTTTTTTTTACAGTAATAAACTGTAGTGCATTTACAGTGATACACCGAAAAATCTACACTTGTTGATTTTCGGTATAAAAAACAAACAAACTTGCAGCTCAGGTTCCGAAATTTTACTGTAAAATTGCAGGGTTTTTTTATTTACAGTAAAAAAAATTGTTTCTATTTTACAGTAAAATTCTTGCAACTGAGCTGCCTTTTTTTTTTAACCATAAAAAGAGCAGTAGTGTTTTTCCATTTACAGTAATATATACTACATTTTGAGGTGAAATTATTGCAACTTATATTTTTTTGAAAATGTTGGTTAAAAAAAATAAATTACTTTTTTTACTGTAATAAACTGTGGTGTCGTTTTGGCATTTACAGTAATACACTGAAAAATATACACTTGTTGATTTGCGGTAAAAAAATTTTAAAAAAAACTAACAAAAAAAACTGGAAGCTCAGGTGCCAACATTTTTTTGTAAAATTGCATTTTTTTTAATTTACAGTAAAAAATTTACATTTTACAGTAAAATTCTGGCAACTGAGCTGCTTTTTTTTAACCATAAAAACAGCAGTAGTGTTCTCCCATTTACAGTAATATACACTGCATTTTGAGGTGAAATTATTGCAAGTTACCATATTTTTTTGAACACTTTCGTTTAAAAAAAAATCTACAACTAAAATGTATATAAAAACAGTACTTTTTTTTACTGTAATAAACTGTAGTGAATTTACAGTAATACACCAACAAATCTACACTTTTTGAGTTACGGTTTAAAAAAAAAACAAAAAACTGGCAGCTCAGGTGCCAATTTTTTTTGGTAAAATTGCAGGTTTTTTTAAAATTTACAGTAAAAAAAAAGAAGTAAATTTTACCGTAAAAACAGCAATACTGTTTTTCCATTTACAGTAATATACACTACATTTTGAGGTGAAATTACTGCAACTTACCATATTTTTTTGAACATTTTCGTTTAAAAAAAATCTACAACTAAAATGCATATAAAACAGTACTTTTTTCACTGTAATAAACTGTAGTGCATTTACAGTAATACACCGTAAAATCTACACTTGTTGATTTGCGGTATAAAAAACAAAAAACTTGCAGCTCAGGTTCCGAAATTTTACTGTAAAATTGAATTTTTTAAAATTTACAGTAAATAAACAAATGTAAATTTTACAGTAAAATTCTGGCAACTAAGCTGCCTTTTTTTTAATATATATCTTATATATTTTTTACACATTAATTTAAAAAAATCTACTCATAAAATGCATTAAAATGGTGTAATAATAGTATTCACTGTTAGACACGGCCCTTTGGGGCCAAACATAACTGCCATGTGGCCCTCAGTGAAAACCACTGGTGTATTACTGTAAATTCCACAGTTTATTACAGTAAAAAAGTACAGTTTTTTTCCTTTAGATAAAAATGTTGTAAAAACCACAGTAAATTTCACAATTTGACCATGAAATCTATTATTTTTACATTGCACAATTTGATGGATAACTTGCTGTGAAATCATTATTAGTAGTATTTTTTTCTATTTAAAAAATGGTTTGAATGTTTGATCATATATTTTTGCATAATTTGACCATATTTAAGTGAACATAATTTGCGATTACATGGAGTACATTATCTTTTTTTCTCCCAAAATAGAAAGAATACATTTAGTAAGAAACGTCATTATTTCCAGGGCCAAAAAAATGGGGCTTGGACTGTTAGGACCATACGAGGGATCTTTGCCTTTTTCCACAAGGAGAGAGATTGAGGCTCGGCCAAAATGTTAATAAAACTGCAGAGTATATCCACCTGGTCAGAGTATACCCACCTGGTGCAGAGGATTGACCTTTTTGTAATGAGGACTTTTAAACTTGGTTTTTACTGCCCTCTGCTGCGAGAAGTCGGCATTACACCTCATCGCACCTTCCCTTGCCCTTCAGATCTCGCTGGAGACGGAGCGCCTGGGCCCTCGCCGCGTGGAGGGCCTGAGGAAGGAGGACGAGGAGTGGCAGAAGAAGGCGCACGCGGCCGTCCTCGCCATCCAGGACCTGACCGTCAAGTTCTTCGAAAGCACCAACCGGGCACAGAAAGGTATTTTCGCCAAGCTGAGCCTTTTTCGCACGCCGTTCTTCCTTCTCTGAGTGTGTGTGTGTGTGTGTGTGTGTGTGTGTGTGTGTGTGTGTGTGTGTGTGTGTGTGTGTGTGTGTGTGTGTGTGTGTGTAGCGCTGTGCGAGCGGATGCGCGCCGACCAGCGCAAGTTGGGCAAGTCTGCGTGGGCGGCGGCGGTGGAGCGCATGGAGAGGCTGCAGTACGCCGTCTCCAAAGAGACCCTGCAGCTGATGCGGGCCAAGGAGATCTGCCTGGAGCAGAGGAAGCACAGCTTGAAGGAGCAGGTGAGACACACACACACACACACACACACACACACACACACACACACACACACACACACCATGTGATGATATATTGTGTGTGTGTGTAACGCCACAAGAAGGCGCTGATTGTCGTCCAGCAGCAACATGCCAGCACAAAAGAAGGTTTTAGAGCAAAGGCAGATGTCGGATCCTTCATTGTTGCTATTTCACTCCTTTCTTACTTTCTATTCACACTCTGTTTAGGCAACTAACTGTGGTTGACCCTTCATGGAGGAGTGCACCCTCTGGTGGTCATCCTTGCCTCCTCTTGGCATCAAACACTTTATTGCCTCATTTTAGGGGAAAGTAGTTGTAATAAACAAAGATGTTTCTTTCTACTTACCTTTTATTTACTTTCTTTTACTTTGTTTTATTTCCTTTCACCTTCTAAATTCCTTATTTGACCTTCTATTTAACTTTTTTACAATTGATATACCTTCTATTTCACTTCTTTTACCTTCGCTTACCTTGTTTGATCGTCTTTTACTTTGTTTTATTTCCTTTCACCTTCTAAATTCCTTATTTTACATTATATTTACCTTCCTTTACCTCATATTTCACTTTTTACCTTTTATTTACCTTCTATTGACCTTTTTTGACCGTCTTTTACTTTTTTTTATTTTCTTTTTCATTCTAAATTCCTTATTTTATATTATATTTACCTTCTATTTAACTTTTTCAATTGATATACCTTTTCTTTCACTTATTTTACCTTTTATTTACCTTCTTTTACTTTGTTTTATTTACTTTTATCTTCTAAATTCCTTATTTTACATTATATTTACCTTCTTTTACCTCATATTTCACTTCTTTTACCTTTTATTTACCTTCTATTTAACTTTTTTTTTACAATTGATATACCTTCTATTTCACTTCTTTTACCTTTTATTTACCTTCGCTTACCTTCTAATTAACATATTTTATCTTCTATTGAACTTATTTTACCATTTTTCACCTTGCATATTCCTCATTTACCTTTTAACTTGTTTTACCTTTTATTTACTTTCCAATGACCTTTTATTTACCTTTTTCTTAACCTTCCCTTTACATTAATTTACCTTTTTTTCCTTATTTACCCTCTTAACCTTTAATTTACTTTCGATTCACCCTTGACCTGTTACTCTCTTTTACCTTTTATTCCATTTGTTTTACCTTCTTTCATGCGGTCCTGATTTGATCACTTTTATTAGCTCAAACAATTCATCAGAATATAAATCAAAGCTTTTTTCTTTTATCGAGTTAATCCATTAAATAGATGCATCCTTGCAGCCGTAGAGGTAATACAAATAATGCCTTTATGAAAAACTACATCAGGAGGTTGCCTACAGCCACAGCTGTTAATGCCATGGCTGTTGAACAACGTCACTAATTATTTGTGTTTGTACACAACATAGGCGGCTCACTGACTAGAGGCGTAACTACAAGCATTTATGGTATTTAGACTGACAGTCGTCCGGCTCACTGACTAGAGGCGTAACTACAAGCATTTATGGTATTTAGACTGACAGTCGTCCGGCTCACTGACTAGAGGTGTAACTACAAGCATTTATGGTATTTAAGCTCACAGTCGTCCGGCTCACTGACTAGAGGCGTAACAAAGAGCATTTTTGGTACTTGAGCTGACAGTCGGCCGGCTCACTGACTAGAGGCGTAACTAAGAGCATTTATGGTACTTGAGCTGACAGTCGGCCGGCTCATTGACTAGAGGCGGAACTACAAACATTTATGGTACTTGAGCTGACAGTCGGATGGCTCACTGACTAGAGGCGTAACTAAGAGCATTTATGCTACTTGAGTTAACAGTCCACCGGCTCACTGACTAGAGGCGTAATTAAGAACATTTATGGTACTTGAGTTGACAGTTGGCCGGCTCACTGACTAGAGGCGTAACTAAGAGCATTTATGGTACTTGAGCTGACAGTCGACCGGCTCACTGACTAGAGGCGTAACTACAAACATTTATGGTACTTGAGTTGACAGTCAGTCGGCTCACTGACTAGAGGTGTAACTAAGAGCATTTATGGTACTTGAGTTGACAGTTGGCCGTCTCACTGACTAGAGGCGTAACTAAGAGCATTTATGCTACTTGAGTTAACAGTCCACCGGCTCACTGACTAGAGGCGTAACTAAGAGCATTTATGCTACTTGAGTTAACAGTCCACCGGCTCACTGACTAGAGGCGTAACTAAGAGCATTTATGCTACTTGAGTTAACAGTCCACCGGCTCACTGACTAGAGGCGTAACTAAGAGCATTTATGCTACTTGAGTTGACAGTGGGCCGGCTCACTGACTAGAGGCGTAACTAAGAGCATTTATGGTACTTGAGCTGACAGTCGACCGGCTCACTGACTAGAGGCGTAACTACAAACATTTATGGTACTTGAGTTGACAGTCAGTCGGCTCACTGACTAGAGGTGTAACTAAGAGCATTTATGGTACTTGAGTTGACAGTTGGCCGTCTCACTGACTAGAGGCGTAACTAAGAGCATTTATGGTACTTGAATTGACAGTCAGTCGGCTCACTGACTAGAGGCGTAACTAAGAGCATTTATGGTACTTGAGTTGACAGTTGGCCGGCTCACTGACTAGAGGCGTAACTAAGAGCATTTATGGTACTTGAATTGACAGTCAGTCGGCTCACTGACTAGAGGTGTAACTAAGAGCATTTATGGTACTTTACTTGAGCTGACAGTCGACCGGCTCACTGACTAGAGGCGTAACTACAAACATTTATGGTACTTGAGTTGACAGTCAGTCGGCTCACTGACTAGAGGCGTAACTAAGAGCATTTATGGTACTTGAATTGACAGTCAGTCGGCTCACTGACTAGAGGCGTAACTAAGAGCATTTATGGTACTTGAGTTGACAGTTGGCCGGCTCACTGACTAGAGGCGTAACTAAGAGCATTTATGGTACTTGAATTGACAGTCAGTCGGCTCACTGACTAGAGGTGTAACTAAGAGCATTTATGGTACTTTACTTGAGCTGACAGTCGACCGGCTCACTGACTAGAGGCGTAACTACAAACATTTATGGTACTTGAGTTGACAGTCAGTCGGCTCACTGACTAGAGGCGTAACTAAGAGCAATTATGATACTTGAGCTGACAGTCGACCGGCTACGCTTTGCAGATGCGGAGCCTGCAGGGCGGCGAGGACGCCATGCTGCACCTGGACCAGCTGGAGGCGCTCTACTACCAGCTCCAGCTGCAGCTCTACCACATCCAGGCCGAGGTCCTGCGCTGCGAGGAGCTGCTGATCACGGCGCAGCTGCAGAGTCTGCGCAGACAAATCACAGGTGCAGTCGCACGCTTTGCCCACCAGAGGGCAGTCCCGTTCATTGAAGGCCCCTTGTGGTCCCCCTCAGAGAGACAGGACGAGGTGGTCTACTACGACGCTTTCGAGAGCCCCGACGCCATGAAGGGGGACAAGGACCCCGCCACCCCGCCGGCCTCGCTTAGAGACGAAGACCTGGGCGTCCTGCAGCAGAGAACTCGGCAGCTGGAGGCCCGCAGAGGACGCATCACCGCCAAGAAAGTCTACCTCAAAAACAAGAAGGTGAGGAGACCAGACCTCAGACTCGTTTGACACGAGCTAAAAGAGACTTTGGTCTTTCAACAGGACATTTGTATCTCCAATCACAAGCAGAAGGTCCTAGAACGTCAGGGAGTTCTGGGGGACAACACGTCTCTGCAGGTTTGACGGACAGCCCTTCCTTAGCTTCTTTGGGACAGCTGGCATCAAACTAAATGTCTTTCCTGGAAAGGTTGAGGAGACGGAGGAAGACGAAGACGAGCAGAACGCACGAGTCAGTCAGGAGAGACAAAGAACTCTGGACAGACTTCGCAGCCTCAATCAGGTAGAGACCAGAAACTGTCTTCATGGGTGTTGATGGTTTATTGTCCTAGTCAACTAAAACCTTCTCTCTTCTTGAGGCTTTAACGTTTTCTGTCTAATGAACCCTTGTGTCCTTGTCACCTTTGTCCCCTAAAACCCTTCATGTCAAAGAAGGCGTCCACTGAACTCCTCCGTCCACTGAACTCTTCAATTAGACTTTGCATCAGTGTCCACCCAGACCTTAGGTTCCTGTCCTTCCTGTCTGTATCAAAGGTTATCTTATGTCCAAGTCATGAGTCAGTGTCCATGAAACCTTTGAACATGTCCTTGCATCTGTGTCTTGACCAAGTGTCTTGTGTCCACCAAATACTCATGGTCTTACTATGTCCACTAAACCCTCAAGTTTTGCATCCTTATTGACCCAATCCTTGTCGTAAGTCCTTTTGTCAGCAGCCGAAAACCAATCAAGTCTTGTGTCCCTGTGTCTCTATCCACCAAAACCTTGTCCTTACATGTGTCAAGGGAACCAAACCCTTGAGTCCTTGCATCTGTGTCTTGACCAAATACTCATGGTCTTACTATGTCCCCTAAACCCTCAAGTTTTGCATCTTTGTTGACCCAATCCTTGTCCTAAGTCCTTTTGTCACCAGCCGAAAACCAATCAAGAAGTTTTGCATCTTTGTTGACCCAATCCTTGTCTTAAATCCTTTTGTCAGCACCCGAAAACCAATCAACTCTTGTGTCCCTGTGTCTTTGTCCACCAAAACCTTGTCCTTACATGTGTCAAGGGAACCAAACCCTTGAGTCCTTGCGTCTGTGTCTTGACCAAATACTCATGGTCATACTCATGGTCATACTATGGCCACTAAACCCTCAAGTTTTGCATCCTTGTAGACCCAATCCTTGTCCTAAGTCCTTTTGTCAGCAGCCGAAAACCAATCAAGTCTGGTGTTCCTTTGTATTTGTCCACCAAAACCTGGTCCTTGTCAGGGGAATCAAACCATTGAGTCCTTGCATCTGTGTCTTGATCAAGTGTCTTATGTCCACCAAAAACTCATGGTCTTATTAAACCCTCAAGTTTTGCATCTTTGTTGACCCAATCCTAAATCCTTTTGTCAGCAGCCGAAAACTAATCAAGTCTTGCTGCCCTTTGTCCACCAAAACCTGGTCCTTGTCAGGGGAACCAACCCCTTGAGTCCTTGCATCTGTGTCTTGACCAAGTGTCTTGTGTCCACCAAATACTCATGGTCTTACTATGTCCCCTAAACCCTCAAGTTTTGCATCCTTGTTGACCCAATCCTTGTCTTAAGTCCTTTTGTCAGCAGCTGAAAACCAATCAAGTATTGTGTCCCCGTGTCTCTATCCACCAAAACCTTGTCCTTACATGTGTCAAGGGAACCAAACCCTTGAGTCCTTGCGTCTGTGTCTTGACCACATACTCATGGTCTTACTATGTCCCCTAAACCCTCAAGTTTTGCATCCTTGTTGACCCAATCCTTGTCCTAAGTCCTTTTGTCAGCAGCCGAAAACCACTCAAGTCTTGTGTTCCTTTGTATTTGTCCACCAAAACCTGGTCCTTGTCAGGAGAACCAAACCCTTGGGTCCTTGCATCTGTGTCTTGACCAAATACTCATGGTCTTACTACGGTATGTCCCCTAAACCCTCAAGTTTTGCATCCTTGTTGACCCAATCCGTGTCCTAAGTCCTTTTGTCAGCAGCCGAAAACCAATCAAGTCTTGTGTCCCTTTGTATTCGTCCACCAAAACCTGGTCCTTGTCAGGGGAACCAAACCCTTGGGTCCTTGCATCTGTGTCTTGACCAAGTGTCTTGTGTCCACCAAATACTCATGGTCTTACTATGTCCACTAGACCCTCAAGTTTTGCATCCTTGTTGACCCAATCCTTGTTTTAAGTCCTTTTGTCAGCAGCCGAAAACCAATCAAGTCTAGTGTCCCTGTGTCTTGTCAGGGGAACCAAACCCTTGAGTCCTTGTATCGGTGTCTTGTGTCCCCCAGGTCCTTACGGTCTCACAACAGTTTCCGCTAAACCCTCAAGCGTTTGTGTATTTGTTGACTAAAACCAGGTCCTGCGGACTGACTGTGTCTTTGTGTCCCCGCAGCGCTACCCGGGCCAGGTGAAGTCCAGCCGCCTGAGACAACTCCAGAGTCGTAGACGAGCGGGTCCGCCTCCCAGCACGCAGGCCGCCAGCGTCCAGACCGAGCGCGTCTCCGACCTGCCGGTCCTCTCTGCCCCTCCTCTAGAGGACGGCTCCGGCAGCGTCTCCCTGCCCGCCATGGACCTGGACCACCTGCGCTCGTCTCCTCCTTTCCTGTCCTTGCCTCCTCCTCCTCCTCCTCCTCCCCCCCCGCCGCCGCCTCCCCCCTCCTTGGAGGACCAGCGCCTGGGCGAGGGGATGGAGCAGGAGTCCGCGCCCAAGTGCGAGTCCGAGTTCCTGCTGGCTCCTTTCAGTCCTCGCTTCTTCGACAGCAGCCAGCTGCTGACGGCCAGGAAGAAACTGAGGAAGACGTCCGCCGAGGACGCCGCCCGCTGGAGACGAGGTGAGCGGAGTCAAACTCTGGCCTTTTGTCAACGTTCAGGCCTAGAAAGAAGAGCATTTAGACCAGGGGTCACCAACCTTTTTGAAACCAAGAGCTACTTCTTGGGTACTGATTAATGCGAAGGGCTACCAGTTTGATACACACTTAAATAAATTGCCAGAAATAGCCAATTTGCTCAATTTACCTTTAACTCTATGTTATTATTAATAATTAATGATATTTACACTTAATTTAACGGTTTAAAAGAGGAGAAAACACCAAAAAAATTACAATTAAATTTTGAAGCATAGTTTATTTTCAATTTCGACTCTTTAAAATTCAAAATTCAACCGAAAAAAAGACGAGAAAATCTAGCTAATTCGAATCTTTTTATGGAACATCATTAGTAATTTTTACTGATTAAGATTAATTTTAGAATTTTGATGACATGTTTTAAATAGGTTAAAATCCAATCTACACTTTGTTAGAATATATAAGAAATTGGACCAAGCTATATTTCTAACAGACAAATCATTATTTATTCTAGGTTTTCCAGAACAAAAATTTTGAAAGAAATTCAAAAGACTTTGAAATAAGATTTAAATTTGATTCTACAGATTTTTTAGATTTGCCAGAATAATTTTTTTGAATTTTAATCATAATAAGTTTGAAGAAATATTTCACAAATATTCTTCATCGAAAAAACAGAAGCTAAAATGAAGAATTAAATTAAAATGTATTTATTATTCTTTACAATAAAAAAATTTTTTTTACTTGAACATTGATTTAAATTGTCAGGAAAGAAGAGGAAGGAATTTAAAAGGTAAAAAGGTATATGTGTTTAAAAATCCTAAAATCCTTTTTAAGATTGTATTTTTTCTCTAAAATTGTCTTTCTGAAAGTTATAAGAAGCAAAGTAAAAAAAATAATGAATTTATTTAAACAAGTGAAGACCAAGTCTTTAAAATATTTTCTTGGATTTTCAACTTCTATTTGAGTTTTGTCTCTCTTAGAATTAAAAATGTCGGGCAAAGCGAGACCAGCTTGCTAGTAAATAAATAAAATTTAAAAAATAGAGGCAGCTCACTGGTAAGTGCTGCTATTTGAGCTATTTTTAGAACAGACCAGCGGGCTACTCATCTGGTCCTTACGGGCTACCTGGTGCCCGCGGGCGCCGCGTTGGTGACCCCTGATTTAGACTATGTCTGGGTGTTCCTGGGAGGCGAGTCTCTTCACGCCAATACTTTCCGGTTGTACCGAGCAGCCCTTTTCCAATGTCGCATTACTTCCTGTTCTATGGTTGTCGTCGCTTTTTTAAAAAAGCGAGTCTTTTCACATCCAAACTCTTACTTTTTTTTTCCAAGTTGCTATTATTATTATTTCAATATTTCATGAGGACAAAGTCAGCCATGTTGTACTGAGCAGTCAGGACACAGACATGTTTACTTCCTGTTCTATGGTCGTCGTCACATTCTCTTGCCTTTCATTACAATCAGTTTTTTTTTTTAAACGAATTTATTCAAATTAAATTGTATATATAAATCTATATATAATTTGTTAAAAATAACATTTACTAAACTGAAACTTTTTACATATTTGAAAAATAAATTTAAACGATATCAAAAATAAAAATGATAAAATGCAATCAAAACAAAAATGATTTAAAAAGTTATATTTTAACAATACAATTACATTATAGTTACATGTTTACATTGTTTTTACAAACAATATTTTATAACTAAAAAAAAAAATACAATAAACCAAAATGTATATTTTAAAGTTAAAGTTTAAATTAACAATATAAATTTAACAATATAACCACATTATATTTAAGTTTAAATTAACAATATAAATTTAACAACTACATTATATTTAAGTTTACATTATTTTTCAAAACAATATTTTATAACTAAAATAAAATAAACCAAAATATACTTTTTAACAATATAACTACATTGTGTTTAAATATTTTTTTAAACATTTTATAACTAAAAATAATAAAAAATGTATATTTTAACAATATAACTACATTATATTTAAGTTTACATTATTTTTCAAAACAATATTTTATAACTAAAATAAAATAAACCAAAATGTATATTTTAACAACTACATTATATTTAAATGTTTACATTGTATAAAAAAAAAATAATGTTTTATAAGTTAAATAATGCAATAAAAACAAAAATGTATATTTTAACAATATAACTACATTATATTTAAGTTTACATTATTTTTCAAAACAATATTTTATAACTAAAATAAAATAAACCAAAATGTATATTTTAACAACTACATTATATTTAAATGTTTACATTGTATAAAAAAAAATAATGTTTTATAAGTTAAATAATGCAATAAAAACAAAAATGTATATTTTAACAATATAACTACATTATATTTAAGTTTCCTTTTTTTTTTAAACTATTTTATAACCAAAATGTATATTTTAACAATATAACTACATTGTTTAAATTGATTTTAAAAACATTTTATAACTAAAAATAATTCAAAATGTATATTTTAACAATATAACTACATTATATTTAAATGTTTAAATTGTTTTTAAAAACAGTATTTTATAACTAAAATAAAATAAACCAAAATATATATTTTAACAATACAACTACATTATATTTAAATGTTTACATTGTTTAAAAAAAATAATTTATAACTAAAATAAAATACAATAAACCAAAATGTATATTTTAATATAACTACATTATATTTAAATGTTTACATTGTTTTTTTAAATATATATATATTTTATAAGTTAAATAATACAATAAAAACAAAAATGTATATTTTAACAATATAACTACATGATATTTAAATGTTTACTGTTTTAAAAAATATATTTTATAACTAAAATAAAATACAATAAACCAAAATGTATATTTTAATATAACTACATTATATTTAAATGGTTACATTGTTTTTAAAAACAATGTTTCATAGGTTAAATAATACAATAAAAACAAAAATTTATATTTTAACAACTACATGATAGGGTGTAGTACCCGAGATAGGCTCCAGCACCCCCCGCAACCCCAAAAGGGACAAGCTGTAGAAAATGGATGGATAGATATTTAAATGTTTTTTAACTAAAATAAAATACAATAAACCAAAATGTACATTTTAATATAACTACGTTATATTTAAATGTTTACATTGTTTTTAAAAAACAATATTTTATAAGTTAAATAATACAATAAAAACAAAAATCTATATTTTAACAATACAACTACATGATATTTAAATGTGTCATGTTTACAAGAAACAAAACAACAAAGCATCTTTTTCATTCCTCACCCAATCATTGCTGCATGCCGTGTGTGGTACATGCTGGTGGTCTACAGTTGACATGGCGTGTGTGTTGCGTCCCCAGCGAGCTCCCCCATGGACGAGGTCCTGGCGTCGCTGAAGCGCGGCAGCTTCCACCTGAGGAAGGCGGAGCTGCGCGTGTTGGCGCCCGACCCGGACGACGACAGCGACAACATCCTGGCCCAGATCCGCCAGGGCGTGCGCCTCAAGCAGGTGCGCCTGCGCCCCGAGCAGCAGCGGCCGCCGCGCCACGCCCGCGGCTTCCCGCACTCGGCCGACGCCCTCACGCGCAGCATCCACGAGGCCCTGCGGCGGATCAAGGAGGCGTCGCCCGACTCCGAGTCCGAGGACGAAGGTCTGCCCTGCACCGACTGGGAGAACTAACTAACTAACTAACTAACCAACCCACGTGGTGGACCTGGCCGCTCTTCTGCTGTTTACCACCCGCGTTTCCATGGAAACACAAATCAACTTTTCTACCACGTCGGCGTCTTTTATGAACTTTTTATTTTTTATTATGTCCGAATGTGGGAAATCACCAAAAGTTTACCAGAAACTTCCAATAGAGATTGGCTCACTTTACCAACACTGCCCCCTGCTGGTGACAGCGCATTATTTCCTGCCTTCTCTTCTATTATTTGTATTATTATTATTATTATTATTACTACGTGTGTTGTGTGCTTTTTATTATTATTTAAACGTGGTGTATGAAACCTTCCCGGAGCTAAACGGCGCTAACAACAAAAGACGTACGTGATTTCTAACTTTCATTTTTGTCTTGCTTTTGCGCTCGTTTTTTTCCCGTTCCAGTTTTGAGTCGTCTTGTCGTTCCGTTGTTTGGGTTTGTTTTGAAGAAAAAGGAGCAGAACGAGCCGAGTGGGACCAGTCGGACCTCACAGCAGACGTGCAATAATATGAATTCACTTTACTGAATCACGACTAAAACAAATTATATATATATAAATATATATATATATATATATCTGCATGCTTAAATGTATTTATTGAGGCTTCATATTTTAAAGATGTGTTGGTTTTTTTAAGAACAATCGCTGTTTTTGTATGGAGGCTTGGTTTTTGTCTGCCAAAATTCAATAAAAAAATACAACATTAAATGTGAAATACTTTGTAAAAATATTTAATTAGTGAGCTCGTTCATTATTTACACACCTTTTTATTGTGTGAATGCTCCAAACATTCACACATGACTTCCTACACCAACATTCATCTATTTATTACTTGTACTTCTTCTTCTCCACATTTTGACACGCTCTACCTTCCACATGTTTCACCCGATTCAAAGCGTTCCAACTTCAAAGTGTTCAGCCTATTCAGGAATCGCAGGCTTTCCCTTGACACATTCCAAAAATTCCCAGATTTCCAGGTTTTCCGGGACATTTTTCCCCATTCAGAATGAGTTGGCCATTTTTCAACCTTTCACCATTTCCACATGTTTCAACCGATTCAAACCATTCCACCTTCAACACATTCCACCATCCTGGAAATTCAAACTACCTTATTTCCAAGTTTAAAAAATGTACAGGATTTTCCAGATTTCCAGGTTTTCTGGGACATTTTTCCCCATTCAGAATGAATTGGCCATTTTTCAACCTTTCACCATTTCCACATGTTTCAACCGATTCAAACCATTCCACCTTCAACACATTCCACCATCCTGGCAATTCAAACTACCCTTTTTCCAAGTTCAAAAAATGTCCAGGATTTTCCAGATTTCCAGGTTTTCCGGGACATTTTTCCCCATTCAGAATGAATTGGCCATTTTTCAACCTTTCACCATTTACACATGTTTAAGCCGATTCAAACCATTCCACCTTCGACACATTCCACCATCCTGGAAATTCAAACTACCCTTTTTCCAAGTTCAAAAAATGTCCAGGATTTTCTGGATTTCCAGGTTTTCCGGGACATTTTTCCAATTCAGAATGAATTGGCCATTTTTCAACCTTTCACCATTTACACATGTTTAAGCCGATTCAAACCATTCCACCTTCAACACATTCCACCATCCTGGCAATTCAAACTACCCTTTTTCCAAGTTCAAAAAATGTCCAGGATTTTCCAGATTTCCAGGTTTTCCGGGACATTTTTCCCCATTCAGAATGAATTGGCCATTTTTCAACCTTTCACCATTTCCACATGTTTAAGCCGATTCAAACCATTCCACCTTCGACACATTCCACCATCCTGGAAATTCAAACTACCCTTTTTCCAAGTTCAAAAAATGTCCAGGATTTTCTGGATTTCCAGGTTTTCCGGGACATTTTTCCAATTCAGAATGAATTGGCCATTTTTCAACCTTTCACCATTTCCACATGTTTCAAACGATTCAAACCATTCCACCTTCAACACATTCCACCATCCTGGCAATTCAAACTACCCTTTTTCCAAGTTCAAAAAATGTCCAGGATTTTCCAGATTTCCAGGTTTTCCGGGACATTTTTCCCCATTCAGAATGAATTGGCCGTTTTTCAACCTTTCACCATTTCCACATGTTTCAACCGATTCAAACCATTCCACCTTCAACACATTCCACCATCCTGGAAATTCAAACTACCCTTTTTCCAAGTTCAAAAAATGTCCAGGATTTTCCACCTTCAACTCATCCTGGACATTCAAACTATAATTTTTCCACGTCGAACAAATTTCCAGGAATTCCCTTTTTTTTTGGAAACCTATTTCCAACCTTGTTTAGTGCGATGACTACTTTCACATTTTTCAACCCAATTCAACTGTTCCTCTGTCAAAACACTCATCGTTAAGAGAAAGAACAAGTTGGTTAAGAAACTAGAAAAATTCCAGGAATTTCTCAAATAAAAAGTGCTACCTTCAACATTTCTTGACCGATTTAAACAATTCCAACACCAACCAATTAAGTCAATTAAGGACATACCTGCTATTTATTTATTTTTTTCAAATCCTGTTTCTCCCGAAATTCCCAAATTTCCAAGAAGTTCCCATTGAAATGAATGGGACATTTTTCAACCTATTCAAACCATTCCAACATCAACACATTCCACTCATCCTGGACATTCAAACTAACCCTTTCCCAATTTCCAAACCAAATTCCGTTTATTCCTGGAAATTCAAACCAATTCAGCTCATTCAGGATATTCATGTTCCTAATAAAAACATTTTTTAAATATACCGCTTTTCTCAAAAATTCCCAAATTTCCAGGAAGTTCCCATTGAAATGAATGGGACCTTTTTCCAAGTTGCACAATTCCCACATTTTTCAATCCATTCCGACATCAAAACGTTCCACTCATCCGACTAACACTTTCCCAAGTTCCAAACCAAATTCCGTTTTTTCCTGGAAATTCAAACTCTTCAACATCCAAACCATTCCAACATTCAAACTATTCTTACATTCATACTACATTCTGTTCAGTTCTTCAGCATTGGAGCATTCACATGCAACTCCTTCAGGAATTGCCTCATTTAGTTTGTTGTGGTTTATCACCAACAAAAAAAAAAAAGAAGGTTGTTTTGATGTCTTTTACTAGAAAGTGAGAAGTCACAATTTAGTGAGCGTTTCCACGCCAGCGGTTTATTCACAAAGTCTCTCAAAGCAACGACGAGCCCTTGAATAGCAAAAGTGTTTCTCATTTTTGGCAAGAGGAAGAAAAAAAAAAACAATATCTCGCTACCAAAAGGCAACATCGACAAAAAAAGGAAAATATTTGGCAAAAAAAAATCAAACACAAAAATCTCAGAACCTTCGATAAATAGTGGAAAATATTGCCAGTTTTAAATAGTAACTAAAAAGTACCAGAGATTTAGTGGCAACAAGAAGAAAAAAACGTATTTTTTTTGGAACGCGTGCACCAGAAAGTGAAAGTACCTGAAAGTGTTGCTCACTGGCGCCCTCCTGTGCGCGGCCAGAGAAGAGCGTACCGTGGCGCAAGTCCTGGCTTTTGGCTGCTGATGTCATAGGAAAAAACAAGACAAATCATCAAACGTTGCAGGAAGGCAAGTGGGATCCAAGCCGCTCGGACTTGGCTCTTGTAAACGTGGCGAACGGAAGGTGTAAACAAAGATGTCGGCCGCTTTAGCTGCACTCCAGCAGTTTGGCCAGGGCCTCCCTCAGCTGGCTGAGCTCCAGGATCTTGCCGTCCAGCAGCTGCAGCAGCGAGCGCAGACTCTGCCGGAAGGTTTCCCTCTCGCGCCGGTCGGCCTCCACGCGCTGCTCCAGCTCGCCCAGCTGGGCCTCCAGCGCCTGGTTCATCTGCTCCACCGTCTGCGGGTGGGGGACAAGACTCTGTTACCAACTCCCGCGTCCCGTCTGCCGTATTTTTCGGACTATAAGTCGCTCCGGAGTATAAGTCGCACCGGCCGAAAATGCATAATAAAGAAGGAAAAAAACATATACTGTAAGTCGCACTGGAGTATAAGTCGCATTTTTGGAGGAAATGTATTTGATAAAAGCCAACACCAAGAATAGACATTTCAAAGGCAATTTAAAATGTCTAAAGAATAGTGAACAACAGGCTGAATAAGTGTACGTTATATGAGGCATAAATAACCAACTGAGAACGTGCCTGGTATGTTAACGTAACATATTATGGTAAGAGTCATTCAAATAACTATAACATATAGAACATGCTATACGTTTACCAAACAATCTGTCACTCCTAATCGCTAAATCCCATGAAATCTTATACGTCTAGTCTCTTACGTGAATGAGATAAATAATATTATTTGATATTTTACGCTAATGTGTTCATAATTTCACACATACAGTAAGTCGCTCCTGACTTATAGTGCGAAAAATACGGTAAGTAGGGCTGGGCGATATATGGAATATACTGGATATATCGCGGGTTTGTCTCAGTGCGATATGGAAAATGACTATATGGTGATATTGGAGTATACGTTCTCACGCAGTTGCTTTTAGCTGCGGGCATTACACTACAGGCTCTTCTCACTCTTTCTTGTCTCTCCTTCTCACAGAGACATAAAACAAGCGCACCTTCTTACATACGTCACACACGTATACGCCCTCGCCGAGCAGAGAGGTAGCGGCATGGGTAACGTTAGCTGCGGTGCGAGTGGTGATACGAGAGAAAGAAGGTGCCAATCTGGTAACAAATGAAGGAAGAATTAATTCCCGAGAAAAACAGCAGGGGGTCCATCGTCTGGCGGTGGTTTGGCTTCAAGCGGGAAGATGTTGAACAGACAACCGTAATTTGTCAAGTGTGGGGCAAAAGCGTTGCTACAAAAAGTAGCATTACTGCTAATGTGTAGCATCATTTGAAAAGTCACCCGCTAGAGAATGAAGAGTGCTTGAAACTCCGCATGTCAACATCTCCGTTCGGTGCCACACCCACAAAATGCCCAAGCAACCATTTCCACATCAACACCGTATGAACCAAATAGTCAACAACAGAAGGAGATAACGTCCGCAGGAACCTACCACATAGTGAAGGACATACACTATTTGATTTCCTATTATGCAGCTCATTTTCATGTGACACTTATTGAAATATCTTGTGTGACATCATGCACAAAAGTGCACTTTATTTGTTTTAAACTATTGTAGTGGCGTTCTGTACAAAAAGTGCACTTTAATTTGGTGTTGTTTTGATATGTCATCTTAGTGACATCATGCACAAAAGTGCACTTTATTTGTTTTAAACTATTGTAGTGGCGTTCTGTACAAAAAGTGCACTTTAATTTAGTGTTGTTTTGATATGTCATCTTAGTGACAACATGCACAAAAGTGCACTTTATTTGTTTTAAACTATTGTAGTGGCGTTATGTACAAAAAGTGCACTTTAATTTAGTGTTGTTTTGATATGTCATCTTAGTGACATCATGCACAAAAGTGCACTTTATTTGTTTTAAACTATTGTAGTGGCGTTCTGTACAAAAAGTGCACTTTAATTTAGTGTTGTTTTGATATGTCATCTTAGTGACATAATTTTAATTTTCCTGAGTATCTATCTATCTATCATGCACAAAAGTCCACTATATTTGTTTTAAACTATTTTAGTGGCGTTCTGTACAAAAAGTGCACTTTAATTTAGTGTTGTTTTGATATGTCATCTTGGTGACATCGTTTTAATTTTCCTGAGTATCTATCTATCTATCATGCACAAAAGTGCACTTTATTTGTTTTAAACTATTGTAGTGGTGTTATGTACAAAAAGTGCACTTTAATTTAGTGTTGTTTTGATATGTCAACTTAGTGACATCATGCACAAAAGTGCACTTTATTTGTTTTAAACTATTGTAGTGGCGTTATGTACAAAAAGTGCACTTTAATTTAGCGTTGTTATATGTCATCTTAGTGACATCATGCACAAAAGTGCACTTTATTTGTTTTAAACTATTGTAGTGGCGTTATGTACACAAAGTGCACTTTAATTTAGTGTTGTTTTGATATGTCAACTTAGTGACATCATGCACAAAAGTGCACTTTATATGTTTTAAACTATTGTAGTGGCGTTATGTACAAAAAGTGCACTTTAATTTGGTGTTGTTTTGATATGTCATCTTAGTGACATCATGCACAAAAGTGCACTTTATATGTTTTAAACTATTGTAGTGGCGTTCTGTACAAAAAGTGCACTTTAATTTAGTGTTGTTTTGATATGTCATCTTAGTGACATCATGCACAAAAGTGCACTTTATTTGTTTTAAACTATTGTAGTGGCGTTCTGTACAAAAAGTGCACTTTAATTTAGTGTTGTTTTGATATGTCATCTTAGTGACATAATTTTAATTTTCCTGAGTATCTATCTATCTATCTATCAAGCACAAAAGTGCACTTTATTTGTTTTAAACTATTGTAGTGGCGTTATGTACAAAAAGTGCACTTTAATTTAGTGTTGTTTTGATATGTCAACTTAGTGACATCATGCACAAAAGTGCACTTTATTTGTTTTCAACTATTGTAGTGGCATTATGTACAAAAAGTGCACTTTAATTTAGCGTTGTTATGATATGTCATCTTAGTGACATCATGCACAAAAGTGCACTTTATTTGTTTTAAACTATTGTAGTGGCGTTATGTACACAAAGTGCACTTTAATTTAGTGTTGTTTTGATATGTCAACTTAGTGACATCATGCACAAAAGTGCACTTTATATGTTTTAAACTATTGTAGTGGCGTTATGTACAAAAAGTGCACTTTAATTTGGTGTTGTTTTGATATGTCATCTTAGTGACATCATGCACAAAAGTGCACTTTATATGTTTTAAACTATTGTAGTGGCGTTCTGTACAAAAAGTGCACTTTAATTAAGTGTTGTTTTGATATGTCATCTTAGTGACATAATTTTAATTTTCCTGAGTATCTATCCATCTATCATGCACAAAAGTGCACTATATTTGTTTTAAACTATTGTAGTGGCGTTCTGTACAAAAAGTGCACTTTAATTTAGTGTTGTTTTGATATGTCATCTTGGTGACATAATTGTAATTTTCCTGAGTATCTATCTATCTATCTATCATGCACAAAAGTGCACTGTATTTGTTTTAAACTATTGTAGTGGCGTTATGTACAAAAAGTGCACTTTAATTTAGTGTTGTTTTGATATGTCATCTTAGTGACATCATGCACAAAAGTGCACTTTATTTGTTTTAAACTATAGTAGTGGCGTTATGTACAAAAACTGCACTTTAATTTAGCGTTGTTATATGTCATCTTAGTGACATCATGCACAAAAGTGCACTTTATATGTTTTAAACAATTGTAGTGGCATTCTGTACAAAAAGTGCACTTTAATTTAGCGTTTTGATATGTCATCTTAGTGACATCATGCACAAAAGTGCACTTTATATGTTTTAAACTATTGTAGTGGCGTTCTGTACAAAAAGTGCACTTTAATTTAGTGTTGTTTTGATATGTCAACTTAGTGACATCATGCACAAAAGTGCACTTTATTTGTTTTAAACTATTGTAGTGGCGTTATGTACAAAAAGTGCACCTTAATTTAGCGTTGTTATATGTCATCTTAGTGACATCATGCACAAAAGTGCACTTTATTTGTTTTAAACTATAGTAGTGGCGTTATGTACAAAAACTGCACTTTAATTTAGCGTTGTTATATGTCATCTTAGTGACATCATGCACAAAAGTGCACTTTATATGTTTTAAACAATTGTAGTGGCATTCTGTACAAAAAGTGCACTTTAATTTAGCGTTTTGATATGTCATCTTAGTGACATCATGCACAAAAGTGCACTTTATATGTTTTAAACTATTGTAGTGGCATTATGTACAAAAAGTGCACTTTAATTTGGTGTTGTTTTGATATGTCAACTTAGTGACATCATGCACAAAAGTGCACTTTATGTTTTAAACTATTGTAGTGGCGTTATGTACAAAAAGTGCACTTTAATTTGGTGTTGTTTTGATATGTCATCTTAGTGACAATGCACAAAAGTGCACTTTATATGTTTTAAACTATTGTAGTGGCGTTCTGTACAAAAAGTGCACTTTAATTTAGTGTTGTTTTGATATGTCATCTTAGTGACATCATGCACAAAAGTGCACTTTATATGTTTTAAACTATTGTAGTGGCGTTCTGTACAAAAAGTGCACTTTAATTTAGTGTTGTTTTGATATGTCATCTTAGTAACATCATGCACAAAAGTGCACTTTATATGTTTTAAACTATTGTAGTGGCGTTCTGTACAAAAAGTGCACTTTAATTTAGTGTTGTTTTGATATGTCAACTTAGTGACATCGTTTTAATTTTCCTGAGTATCTATCCATCTATCATGCACAAAAGTGCACTTTATTTGTTTTAAACTATTGTAGTGGCGTTATGTACAAAAAGTGCACTTTAATTTGGTGTTGTTTTGATATGTCATCTTAGTGACATCATGCACAAAAATGCACTTTATATGTTTTAAACTGTTGTAGTGGCGTTCTGTACAAAAAGTGCACTTTAATTTAGTGTTGTTTTGATATGTCATCTTAGTGACATCATGCACAAAAGTGCACTTTATTTGTTTTAAACTATTGTAGTGGCGTTCTGTACAAAAAGTGCACTTTAATTTGGTGTTGTTTTGATATGTCATCTTAGTGACATCATGCACAAAAGTGCACTTTATATGTTTTAAACTATTGTAGTGGCGTTCTGTACAAAAAGTGCACTTTAATTTAGTGTTGTTTTGATATATAGCAGGGGTGGGCAATTAATTTTCACCGGGGGCCGCATAAGCAACCCGAGCACTGCTGGAGGGCCACACGACAATATTTCAATTAAATTTTGCTCAATATTATTTTTGATATACCGTAAGATAAATAATAATGATGATAATAATAATAATAATTAATAATAATAATAATAATTTAATTTAACCTAACTTAACTTTATACAAAAGCAGATTGCTTTTGATGGTCACTTTATCCTGCATTATCCAACATTTTTCCCCATCAGATTTGGACAACCATCTGTTGTTAAAAATAGTTTTTAATCATATTTATTTTATATTGTTTTTTATATTGGTTTTATATGTAATTGTTTTTTCTTTTTATTCAGTCATTGGTGGAGCTAAGGATAATATTTGAATATTGTTTGTAATATTGTTGTGCAGCACTTTGGAAACATTTTGTTGTTTAAATGTGCTATATAAATAAAGTGGATTGGATTGTCACACCTGCCAGCTTGTCCCAACACGCATTTACCTCTGTGAACAAGTCATTACCTGTGGTTGTCTCTTTAATTGACTGCATCAGAGCTCTCATCCAAAGTTAGCGAAAAACAGTCCTGTCTCTGGGCATTATCAGCGCAACAAAGTCCAATAAGCACTCCTTAATAAACTCTCCGTCAGAAAACGCCTTACTTTCTCTGGCGCTTTTGTGAGAAATGACGAAACTTGTCCTGACGGCTGCATCTCTGGGGGTGTGAAATATGGCACAAAGTCCTTGTTGGGTTCGCAGTTTTACCATCAACGCATCAGCCTCCCTTGCGCGCGCTTCATCAGACACATTCCGGTATTTTCCCTCGTGTTTCTTCGTGTAGTGGCGATTAAAATGATATTTAAACACAGCAACCTGTACCACACATTAAGCACACGGCTTTACCATTAATTTATGTAAAGAAATACTTGGCAGTCCATGTCTTGTTGGAAACACGCCAATCCTCATCAACTTTTCTTTTTTTAGCGTCTCATCACTTGTCTCTATGCACCTTCACTCACAGGTTCCCCCCGGACATACGGCATAAATAACACATTTCAAAATAAAAGCAGCACAGTTGTATTGCGCGCACGACATAGATGTTTTTTAAACTTTATTTTGTAATTGCGCCGTTCAATTCACTCACAATCGCACACGCGCATACGTCCACACGGAAGTAATACAAATAACGCTTTTCAAAACAAAAGCAGCACTGTTGTATTGCACACTCGACATAGATACTTTTTGAAATGTATTTTGTAATTTATGATTGGCCTCACGCGGGCCGGACAGGGATGCGCAAAGGGCCGTATGCGGCCCGCGGGCCGTACAATGCCCAGGTCTGATATATAGGGACGGCGTGGCGAAGTCGGTAGAGTGGCTGTGCCAGCAATCGGAGTGTTGCTGGTTACTGGGGTTCAATTCCCACCTTCTACCTTCCCAGTCACGTCCGTTGTGTCCTTGGGCAAGACAGTTCACCCTTTGCCTCTGATGGCTGCTGGTTAGCGCCTTGCATGGCAGCTCCCGCCATCAGTGTGTGAATGTGTGTGTGAATGGGTAAATGTGGAAATACTGTCAAAGCGCTTTGAGTACCTTGAAGGTAGAAAAGCGCTATACAAGTATAACCCATTATATGTCATCTTAGTGACATTATGCACAAAAGTGCACTTTATTTGTTTTAAACTATTGTAGTGGCGTTCTGTAGAAAAAGTGCACTTTAATTTAGTGTTTTTTTGATATGTCATCTTAGTGACATCATGCACAAAAGTGCACTTTATTTGTTTTAAACTATTGTAGTGGCGTTCTGTACAAAAAGTGCACTTTAATTTAGTGTTGTTTTGATATGTCATCTTAGTGACATCATGCACAAAAGTGCACTCATAGCTTGTTTTAAAATGTCTGACAATCTTGCACTTTCTGTTTGGAAATGACATGAATGTTTGTGCCACTGCTTAATAACTGTTTAATAAATACACTTTTAGTTGTGATTTCCCTCTCTGCATGCAAGTTTAAAAGTAGCGTATATTAATGCAGTATGAAGAAGAATGTTTTAATGTAGACACATAGAATCATCATACTGCTGTGATTATATGCATCAAGTGTTCATTCAAGGCTAAGGCAAAATATCCACATATATATTGTGGCCTAAAAATATCCAGATTTTAATAAAAGGCCATATCGCCCAGCCCTACGTGTAAGCCCCGCCCCCTTCCTCACCTGCAGCTTGTGTGTGAGCGAGTCTCTTTGGGAGTGAAACTGGTTGGCACTCTGCACGTCCATCTTCAGACGCTCCAGCTCCTGGCGAGAGAGGAGGCACAGAGGTCAAAGTTGACAGGCGTGCGCGTGAGCGTGCGCACGCACGTACGTCCTCCTTGCTCCTCAGCGCCTCCTCCAGCTCCTCGATGGTGCGGTTCAGCGCCGTCTTGTCCGACCTCGTCGCCGTGGTCTGCCCGCTGACGCACTCCAGCTCAGTCACCTTTTGCGCAATTTTTTTTTTTTTTTATTAAACAAAAAAGCGCAAACTTGCAGATTGGCCTTCATACCCGTCTATGCAGCCGCTCCGCCTCCTCTTGGTAGGCGGCCAGCTGCTGCTTCCACTGTTTCACGTTAGCTGTGGACTCCAGCAGCGCCGCCGTTAGCTTAGCGTTGTTGCCTTTTAGTGCCGCTAGCTCCGCCTCCCAGTGCTTGTTGACGTTAGGGGAGCTGCGCACACGCATGAAGACGTTAGCGGCTTGCTAGCACATATATAGTATACGTTGCTATCACTTCATAACAACAATATTACAAGATGGCTGCTATTAATACTATTATGGGCCCACATTATTATTCCACATACTTGATTATTATTATAGTTCCGCACGTTTCTCTTACACTTAATACGCGACGATCCGGCCAACGAACCACCACATATGTTATACCGTCAGAAAGGTCTCGTTCGCGCCAATGGGGGTACTTTGAATTAAGAACATTTTGTGTTACCACGGCAACGCTGTTCACAAAGTAAAAGAAAAATGGGCCAATCAAATGGGTACATTTGTGAGAAATATATATTAAATTATTTTTAATATCAAAAATTAAAAATAAAAATAACTGTATTGACAGTTATTTACATTATAATATAATATTTTAATTTCACCTATTTAAAAATACATTTTGTTAGTATTATTAAAATTATAAACAAATATAATCACAATAAAAACTTACACTCTTTAAAATATAATTTCATCATTTCAGATATTTAAAAAAACTAATTTCAATTTTATTAAAAATAAAAATGATAATACAATAAAATTATGTTATTATAAATAATACAAGATGTATGCCATTTTTATTTTAGTTTTTAAAATATAATTAAAATGTTTGCCATTTAAATTGTACATATGTAATTTTTTTATTAGTATTAAAAATAAAAATAATCAAATCCAACAATTTTAAATTAAACAAAAATGTATTAATTTTTATTTTATTATTTTCCAATCATAATTGTATTTTTTATTCATTTACATCTTAAATATTTTAAATATACATAAAATACACTTTATAATATTAAAAAATGTAAAACACAATTATAAATAATAAAACTTGAGATAGACATTTTTATTTTTAAGTATAACTAAAATATGATACGTGTTCATATTTTGAAATAAATATATTTTATTAGAATTAAAAATAATAAAATACAACAATTATAATTAAAATAAAAATGTATATTTTTATTCTTAAATATAATTACATTATGATTTTAATATTATAAACATTACATATTTTAAATATATATAATTTTTTTGTCATTTCAAACAAATTATATACCTCAATAAAACCAAGAATAAAAAAATTATATCCATCCATCCAACCATCCATCCATTTTCTACCGCTTGTCCCTTTCGGAGTTGCGGGGGGTGCTGGAGCCTATCTCAGCTGCATTCGTATCGTTATTTGTATCTTATTTTTTTAAATATTTTAAGATTATGATAGAATATTTCGATTTTACATATTTTAATTATTGAAAAAGTAAATTTTATCAGTATTACTAATGAAAATGATAAAATACAACAATTATAATTAGATATATTTTTGGGTACATATAATTACATTATTTCCTATATTTAAATTTTCCATGAGTTAGGCTCCAGCACCCCCCCGTGGCCCTTAAAGGAACAAGCGGTAGAAAATGGATGGATATTTCAAATATACATAAAAATCTATTTCAATAATATTGAAAATAAAAACAAAATGTAACAAAAGCGTACGCTAATAATAAAAATATATACAAATTTGTTTTGGCCTTTTTTTTGTTGTAGTTTAAAATCTAATTACAATACGATATTTAAATTTCACAGATTTAATTGATACATAAATACATTTAATTAGTATTACAAATAAAAATGATAAAATATGATGATACATTTTTAGTTTTTTATTTCTTAAATTAGATTAGGATTTAAAATATCCAGATTTCTAATATAAAGATACATTTTATAAATAAGAAAATTAAATGTGTGAAATATATTTTATATGAAATTATAAAATAAAATGAAAAATTTAAAAAAATAAATAAAATAAAAATATATTAACATACAGGAGTATTATTGATATGAAATATATCGCATGTGATCATGCGAGAGAAACTTTGTGGATTCTTTCTGGATATTTCTCTGATGCATTGTTTCTTCCAAATCAAATAAACAATTAAAATATGAGTAAATTATGGTAAATGTGAATTAATTCAAATGATTTAATTCATGACCAAATGATTTAATAAACTACATAAGTAGTTTTAATCAAATTAAATAAAAACAAATTTAAATTGTGAAATGTGATCCTAAATAATCATATTAAATGAATTTATAATTTCATTCATGACCGATAGTTATTTAAAAAAAAAAAAAAAAGTTTTATTATCATTTTTTTAAATATATTTGTCATTATTGAATGTATTATTATTGAAGTAGTTTGTGTTACATCTTGAAAGCAGCATTTGTATTGTTATTGTAAGACTGTAAGTGCGTCACCCACCTGTGGGAGAAGACAAGTGCATTGTGGGAAGGCTCTTCTCCGCCCCGGGCTTCAAAGGGCTGCGGCGTGTCGGTCGCCGCCCTCTCGTCCTCTGTGCCGTTCACGCTCTCAGAGGTCAAAGGCGAGGGCGGGGCAAGACCGCTGGTGGACTCCTGGGCGACACAAACGTTTGGATTTCATTGCTGGTAGACACGCAATCTCCAGCACCCCCCGCAACCCCAAAAGGGACAAGCGGTAGGAAATGGATGGATAGATGGATGGATATAATTTTTTTTAATTCCTGGCTTTATTGTTGTATATAATTTGTTTGAAATGATAAAAAAAAATATATGTATTTAAAATATGTAATGTTTATAATATTAAAATCATAATGTAATTATATTTAAAAATAAAATAGACATTTTTATTTTATTATAATTGTTGTATTTTATTTTTTTATAAAATATATTTATTTAAAAATGTGAACACGTATCATATTGTAGTTATACATTAAAATAAAAATGTCTATCTCAAGTTTTATTATTTTTTATTGTGTTTTACATTTTTGTATATTATAAAGTGTATTTTATGTATATTTAAAATATTTAAGATGTAAATTAATAAATAATACAATTATTAATTGGAAAATAATAAAATAAAAATTCATACATTTTTGTTTAATTTAAAATTGTTGGATCTGATTATTTTTATTTTTAATACTAATAAAATTACATATGTACAATTTAAATGGTAAACATTTTTAATTATATTTTAAAAAGTAAAATAAAAATTGCATACATTTAGTGTTATTTATAATATAATTTTATTATATTTTATCATTTTTATTTTTAATAAAATTTAAATTAGTTTTTTAAATACCTGAAATGATGAAATTATATTTGAAAAAGTATAAGTTTTTATTGTAATTATATTTGTTATAAATTTAATATTACTAACAAAATGTATTTTTAAATAGGTAAAATTTAAATATTATATTGTAATGTAAATAACTGTCAATACAGAGTTTTTTTTACATTTTTTATTTTTGATATTATTAAAAAATAATTTAATATATATTTCTCACAAGTGTACCATTCGATTGGCCCATTTATTTTTTTACTTTGTGAATAGCGTTGCCATGGTAACACAAAATGTTCCTAATTCGAAGTACCCCCATTGGCGCGAACGAGACCTTTCCGATGGTATAACATATGTGGGGGTTCGTTGGCCGGATCGTCTCGTATTAAGTGTAAGAGAAACGTGCGGAACTATAATAATAATCAAGTTTGAAGTATGTGTTAATGGGGGAAAAGTCAAGTTAGTCTGGCGTTAGATGAGACCAAAGACGATGCCACCAAACGGGAAGTGGTAGGAGCTTGTTTGAGGGTGGGAGGGGCCTCCATGTTACGTTTACCTTCTTTAAAGCGTGTTTGTTGGCCGCTAACCCCTTCCGTGTCACAGCGCCGCCCTGTGGAGCGGTCGGGCAGAGGGAGGCGACGGGCGTTAGCTTAGCACGCGCGATGTAGCAGGGGGCACTAAAGAAGAATCGGGTGTAAAATGTGGCCATTTTTGTTTACCTGAGAGGGCGTGCTGGTGAACTCCATCTTCTCCTGGTTCTTCTCCTTGGCGAGCCGCGCCGCCTCCTTGAACTCCACAAACTTGTCAGCAAACTGGAAAGAAAAGTCGCGCGGTCACTGGCCGTCGCCCACGCCGACTGGGCGGCGGTGGATGGAGACCTTGCTGAGGTGGCCCTCGGACGAGAAGCCCAGACCGTAGACGGTGTTGGCGCGGCTGTCGGCCCACTGGCCGAACTTCTGCGACGTCTTGGTGAAGGTCATGTTGGGGGTGATGGTGCTGTTGATGACGGCCTGCGCAACACCACAAACGTGCATCACACTTCAACCACTCTAACGCCGCCGCTTGCCAGCATGTCTCCTTATGACTGAAGTGAATTATATTTATATAGCGCTTTTCTCTAGTGACTCAAGGCGCTTTTACATAGTGAAACCCAATATCTAAGTTACATTTAAAGCAGTGTGGGTGGGACTGTGAGCAGGTGGGTAAAGTGTCTTGCCCAAGGACACAACGGCAGTGACTAGGATGGCGGCAGCGGGGATCGAACCTGGAACCTTTAAGTTGCTGGCACGGCCACTCTACCAACCGAGCTACACCGCCCACTGAGGACGGAGGACATGCTAACAAGCTACAACGGAGGAGAACCAGGCCCTCCCGTGTTTACTTCTCAACTAATCCTACTGGTGAGGAGACTGAGGGCAGATGAAGCAAAGTGGAGACTGTGGAGCCCAACAACACAGCGCTAAGACAGAGCAACACCGTAAGCTATCGCTAGAAAGTGTGTTTATTTTGCTGTCATCAACGGCTACATGCTGACATCAGAGTGCAACGAGGGTCTCTTGCGTGTACAGGGCAGCTGCAGCCAGGGGGAGACTGCGGAGTCCACAAAAGCGGAGCTAGGACATCGCAACAGGGTAAGCTAAAGCTAGCAGGTGTGTTTATTTTTGTCTAAACTCAGTGTTGGGACTAAGGCGTTACTGTAACGCCGTTATTTTCCGCGGTAACTAGTAGTCTAACGCGTAATTTTTTATATTCAGTAACTCAGTTACCGTTACTACATGATGCGTTACTGCGTTAATTTACGTTATTTTTTATGTAGTATCGGCTAGAGACAGAAGATCTGAGGGTGTTTTATTGGAGCGCTGCAGTGTCGTCCTTCTGAATCTTCTTGTGTCACAACGGGGAGAAGAGAAGAGGCGCGCTCTGTGTTTACTAACAAGACATCATGGCGGAGCCGCAGTCGAGTTTCTTAACATGGAGATATTCTCACTACTTTTCTTTTGTCGAGCACAAAGAGAAGAACATATTACAACCTACATTTAGTTAAATGTAGGTTGTGTCTTGGATCAAAGATCTGCCAAAACTACTGCCCAAAACAACAATTCAAATCTGCTGAAACGGCTACAAAAGCAACATGCTTCGACGAAGCTAGTAAAGAGAGACACAGACTCCGATGCCACTTCAGCTCCACCTAAGGATTTTAACGGAGGGACTGCTAGCCAGGACAACGTTGATAGAGCCATTGCAGTGTATGTGCTAGAAGACATGCAGGCTATTTCTACAGTGGGGTCACCCGCTTTCAGACAGCTAATTAGCATAATAGCGGCATCAAACAGCAAATGGCACGGAAAACATTTTCACGTACCTGGACAGTGTGGACATAAACATGGAAAGCGAGCTAAAGAAAACACTCCAAACTCTGCCTCTGCTCATCATTCATCACTGAAGGTACACGCACTCTCTTATATACGCTTATCATTCTAGACTTCTAGAGTGTTTGATTATCACATCACTCTAAATGTATAGACTATAAAGTTCACAAACATAAAGAGGGATCCCAGTGGGCCAGGCCAATCTTTCTTTATCTCTAAACTAAAACTGGGGAAATGTGTAGAGTGTTCTGGGCTTCAGTACATTGTTGATGTCCTGAAGACATGATTTTCTTTCACAATTCCTTGAGAGACAAAAAATGCCTGGTTAGGCTTTGTGTATGTAGTGTGTGCCTTCCTTGGTTTACAGCTATGTTATTATGCTGTTTGTTACTTATGTATGTTATGTTGCAGCTATTTAAAATAGTTTTGTCAATTTGTTCTGTTCTGAAATAAATTGGCCCTTTGTAACATATCTTTGTCTTTGTGTGTTGTATGTAGACCACATTGCTTAGCAGAGTTCAGTGATGCAAATGCATGTCATGTTGATCAACAGATTGTATTATTCTCCAGTGCAATAACAGTACTGAAATGAAGGCTAAAAGGGCATTATGGGAGCCTTTAAAAAAAAAAGAAGAAAAAAAGAAGTAACTAAATAGTTAACTTTCACAGTAGCGCATTACTTTTTGGTGTAAGTAACTGAGTTACTTTTGAAATAAATTAACTAGTAACTGTAACTAGTTACTGGTTTTCAGTAACTAACCCAACACCGGTTATCATCCACAGCTACATGCTAACATCAGAGAGCAACGAGGGGTCTCTTGCGCGTACCGGGCAGCTGCAGCCATGAGGAGACTGCGGAGTCCACACAGAACAGGGTAAGCTTAAGCTAGCAAGTGTGCTTTTGTTTGTTTAAACTGCCCATGCTATCATCCACAGCCAGAGTACATGCTATCAGAATGCAACAAGGCATTTACATCTTCATGGAGACTGAGGGCAGCTGCATCCACGTGGACATTGCGACAGGGTAAGCTAACGCTATGTTTATTTCGGTGTAAACCGCCATGCCATCATCCACAGCTGCATGCTAACATCAGAGTGCAACGAGGGTCTCCCGCGTTTACGGGGCGGCTGCAGCCAAGAGGAGACTGCGGAGTCCAAGGCCATTCAATAAGCTAGCATTACATCAGTACCTGCCAATAGGAGGTACTCCCGGTTTCCCTCGGTGCTATCACATTGAAAACACACGCGCGCCTGAGCACCTTTATCCAGATCCTCACCAAGGTAAACAACAAGGCCAGAGGCACAGCATTGTGGGTTTTTTACGTGTCATCCAGAACCTTGGTTCCGTCCAGGCTGATGATCCGGTACACGTTCCTGGTGCTGTCAAAGAAGTAGGAGACGGTGACGGCGTGCTTGCTGGTGGCCACCCAGTTCTTCTTGGTGGCCGGGTCGATCTGGAAGATGTGCGCCCGCGTGCTGAAGATGGGCTGCTCGCTGCGGGGGGGAAGGGTAACGATTAGCACGCAACAGTCAGCGGACCATGCAGTACCTATAAAAGGCCACCGGGCGACAGTTCCCCTTACATCATGTCTCAAAGGGTGAGTAGTTTTACTTTTATCAACTTGATCCCAAATCAGAAAAAAGGTAGGCTACTGGCAGCTACACTACAGCTAAGCACACAATAGCACACAGTAATAATTGAACAATATTGCAGTGCAAAACAGCACATTTGTCAATATAAACAAGTATTATATTTGCATACAACTTACACAAAGTGTATTAGAAGGTATCCAGTGGCAAACGTGTCTGCATCGTTCACTTTGATGCATTATTGTGGCTGCTACAAAAACAATTACCACTCCACTTCAACGTAAGGTACTCTTGTCTTGTTCTGTATATTGTACAGTATTTTGTATATTGTACATGATTGCTTATTATTTTTACTGGATAGTAGTCTGTTTAGTTCAATTCTTATTTTTTATTTTTATTTCTTCTTGTGTAATTTTTTTTTATACCATATTTGTTTCCACTACCGCACCTTAAATTGGAGTCCTTAATCTCATTATATGCAAATATAATGACAATAAAGTCTATTCTATTCTATTCTAAAGGCAGCATAAGTCTATTCTAGACGGTGAATGATAAATAAGTTAGTGTTTTGCTTCACGTCATCAAGTACATTACACACGACTAAATGATACAAGCATGTATGATTTCTGCGGATATCCTATCAGATCAAAATTGATATCGGCCAATACTCAAGGCTTCAATATCACTATCAGGAGTGAAAAACTTGTATCCCTTTATGTTGTCTCTACAGTTAAAATGATATTCATCATTTAAATTTTACATATTTAAAAAATAGGTTTTTGTAGTTTTAGAAATAAAATATTTAATACAACAATTATTATTACAATAAAATTATATTATTTTTTTAAATATATCATTAGATCATGATTTCATATCTTTAAATATAGATTAAAAAAGTCATTTAAACAATATAAAAAATAAAACCAATACCATTTTATAAAATTATATGCTATCATAAATAAGTGAAAATATGTTTTCAAATATAATAACAATATGATAATATATTTAAACTTTACCTATTTAAATGAAAAACTTTTTTCTGTTAGGATCAAGAATAAAAATGATAAAATACAACAATTCTAATCAAATAAAAAATGACGAGGACACTTAGTATTCAAACGCCTCCATAGTTAAAAATGCTTTATAGTTGCCACAGATTAACTCAAAGCAACAACTCATTTGTCTTTTTTTTTTTTTTTTAAGTATAATCAGGACAACAAAAAACACATTTTTAAGGGGCATATATATATATATATATAAATATATATATATGATTATACTTTTTTTTTAAAAAGACTATACAGTATATATATAATATATATATATATATATATATATATATATATATATATATATATATATATATATATATATATATATATATATATATATATATATATATATATATATATATATATATATATATATATATATATACATTAATGAACACGTTTCACACACATGCAAATCTTTTGTGTCCCAAAATAAATGTTGTTGCAATGATTATTGATGATGTGACAGATGATGTAATAGGTGGACGTGATCATTGTCCAGTCTAATCCTTTATTATTCCCCGTGAAAAGCCTTGAGGCCTTCAGGAATGGACTGGATGTCACGTGATGGACAGTCTATTATATGTCATCTTGGATGAATAATTCCCCTTTCACAGCACTTTGCTTCTTTTTAGGGCTGCAGCAATCCAATATTTGAGTAATATATGGATGAGTTTGTTCCGTTAATCAGATAAAACACACTTTATAGCATCAATGTCTATTTTACGGAAATAGTTCAAATAAACAAAGATTTTTGTCTTTGCCCTTACCCTTATTACCTTATGTTACCTTGCATTTATCTTCTTTGATATCATTTTGTATCTTTTAGTTACCTTCTTTTACATTCTATTTAACTTATTTTACCTTCTATTTAACTTTTTCTTTCGATATTCCTTTTTTTACCTTTTATTTACCGTTTATTTACTGTCTTTTATCTTTTATTTAACTTCTATTGACCCTTTATTTGCTACCTTTACCTTCCATTGACCTTGTTTTAACTTCTATTCACCTTTTTATTATCTTATTTTACCTTTTATGTACTACCTTTACCTTCTTTTTACCTTTTATATACCTTATTTGACCTTTTATTTACTACCTTAACCTTTTTTTACCTTGTTTTAACTTCTGTTTACCTTTTTTTTTTACATTTTATTCATCTTTCACCCTTTATTTACATCTTTTGCATTCTATATTTTTTCTTTTACCTTTTATTTACCCTATTTTACGTTTATTTACTACGTTTACCTTTTAGTTACCTTGTTTTACCTTCTATTTAACTTTTTTAACGTCTTTTATATTGTATTTACATTTGTCCCTTCTATTATCTGTCTTTTACCTTTTATTTATCTTGTTTTACTTTATATTCAACTTTTTTTAACATTTTATTCATCTTTTACCCTTTTTTACATCTTTTGCATTCTATATTCTTTCTTTTACCTCTTATTTACCCTATTTTACGTTTATTTACTATGTTTACCTTGTTTTACCTTCTATTTAACTTTTTTTCATCGTCTTTTGTATTGTATTTACTTATGTCCCTTGTATTATCTGTCTTTTACCTTTTATTTATCTTGTTTTACCTTCTTTTACATTGAATTCACATATATTACCTTCAATTGACCATGTTGTAACATCCTTTGCCTTTTCGTCAACTTGTTTGACCTTTTTCTATGCGGCACAGATTTTGTAAATGTTTATTAGTCACACTTATTAAAAGATTGATCAAAAAAACAATATCAATCGAAGCGTTTTTCTAATTAATTCAATCGATTTATCATTGCAGCACTACTTCTTTTTACACTTGCGTGTGCAGCGTTTCTACCTACGTATCGCAGCAACACTAGTATCGTGATATCGGCGCTTTGATCTTTGACGTCGCCTTTTTTATAGAAAGAAGAATCGGTGGATTTTAGGAGAACCTTCTTTTGGTTTCCCTGCAGCGAGGGAGCGTGAACTGATAGCAGATCAGATTTGTGGGTGGGAGTCGGAGAGGGGGGGGGGGGTCACGTGGTGGTTGCTATGGCGACAGAGCAGCAGCTAAGCAAGTAATACAGGGTTATTGCTCCTGCCAAAAGCACGCTGACATGGCCGCGTGCTTTGCCTTGTTGTTGTTTTTGCAGATTATTTAGAATGACTGTATGCCTCAACATCTTCGCCATTTTTCTACTATTTCTGCCAATACATTTTTAGATTTTTAGAGGGCTTATAGGTCGAAATAATGCGCATTGTTAGCCACCTCGTACTTGCTGTATTTTACGACTTAGAATGCTCTGGAAACTTTGTATGTGTAAGAAATATGCAACCATAAGTATTTAATACTTGTTTATCTTAACAAAATGTGCTGTTGGGTTCTAAAAAACATCCAAAAATCTCCATGGTTTTATATCCATGCAGTGAGTAGATTCTGTAGTAACGCTACATTCATAATAAAATGTCATATTTACATATTTTGCTAAATTTTAAGCACACGGCGACGTATTAATTTCACAATGTTCGCTATTCCCTTCGACAACAACACTACTAATCATGGCAGACTTCATGAGAGACAAAAAAAGATTACTTTGGGACAAATGATGATCCAGAAATTGGATCGTGAATATAAGGAGGATGATATACAAGTGCTAAACAGATCCAGATTTAGTAAAACACTAAGTACCATGTAGCAGCATTGCTAAGTGCTAAACAAGAAAAACTAACTGCAAACATAATAACACAATCGCTTACTGTACAATGTCTGCTCTCACCGGGATAAAGCCTAATGGGATGTTTATAGCTTCTTGTTTAGATAAAGGCTTAATCATAAGATTTTTTTAAAAGTATTTTTGTGTCTTTCTCGCCATGTCTGGGTCTAAGTTGAACGTTAAAGATGACCAACTTCTCGGTTTATGTCCACAACCTAAGGGTGTAACGGTACGTGTATTTGTATTGAACCGTTTCGGTTCGGAGGTGTACCGAACGAGTTTCCACACGGACATATTAAGTAGCGTAACGCACGTTGTGTAAACAATGCACACCGAGGCACAACACACGGCATGCTAGCAGCTAACGGGCTAGGATAGACTGACCATACGTCCTCTTTTCACCGGACATGTCCTCTTTTGCGGAGCTGTCAGGGCGCAGTTTCTTAAATGCCTCAAATGTCCGGCATTTTGAGTTAGGGTTGCGTGTATTTTCTATGTACGTTCAGGGTTAAGAAGGGGTTAAAAACAAAACAAATTGTGCGCGCAGCAGCATTGGTGAGGGAGGGGCAGAGACAGAGAGAGAGAGAGAGTTATGATAAACGCGCATGCGTCGCCAGCTCTGCTTTTTATCCATAGATTTATCAGATTTAACTTTTTATAATCTATAGCAGGGGTGTCAAAAGTGTGCCCCGGAGGCCATTTGCGGCCCACAGTTAATGTTTTAAAGGCCCACGGCACATTCTAAAAATACTATTAAAATAAACAAAAACATAACAAAAGTGGAATAAAAAAGCTTAAAGGTTAAATGTAATTTAGAAATTGTTGCAATGTTGACTAATAAAACAAAGCTCTTTTTTTTTTTTTCAAACTGTCATTGCTCAAAACATAATATTGAATCAAAATCAATTCTATTATGAATTTTTGACCTATCCAAGGTTCCCATTACTTCCCATCAAATATTCCACTAAGAAAAATATTTTTGGTGGAAGATTTTGCAAATTTGGTAATTAAATAAACCAAAAATTTATATTTTGTTGTTTTCTTACTGTACCGAAAATGAACCGAACCGTGACCTCTAAACCGAGGTACGTACCGAACCGAAATTTTTGTGTACCGTTACACCCCTACCACAACCTTCTACTATCCAGGCGAGAGGCATGATTTATCATCTGGAATTAACTTTTACCAACTCAGAGGCGATGCAGCCGCTTATAGCAGCATAAGCTATCACTAAGATCACGCCGCCACTAAGAATAGTTAATCTGCATTAGCACTTATAATAACAACATAGCTAATAGTTGATATTCAGTTTGGCGGTTTTTGGATTTTTTTAGAGGGCTTTTAGGTCGGAATAATGTGCATTGTTAGCCACCTCGTACTTGCTGTATTTCACGACTTAGAATGCATTAAAAAAGAAATAACGTGTGTTTTCGTCTTACATGAGGATAGTGAATGCTGGGCAACATTCCTCTTTCCAGGCCCTGTCAGAGACACGTCAAAAGTTTGCAACATTTTTTTTTTTCCAACCCGAAGCTAAAACCAGCAATCTTGTGTGCACAAAATAGTGTCTGCGGGTGGATTTATTGACAGCTGCTGTCCTCAGCGGCAGCAGATTTAATCTCCTGCCAGCGTTTACTAGTCTGCACTCCACTTAGCTGTAGAGCCGGCTAAGCGTGCTAACATGCTAAGTGGCGGTGTGACACAGGTGTGACCACAGGTGTGTTTTGGACTTGTGAAAGCACTCCATCACTATGGCAGTGATGGAGTGCATATTCAATATTCATGACAAATTTCTGCTTTGTTTTAAAGATGTGCTATTTGGATTTACACTGTATGAAAAGGAATTTTACCTTCGCAACCTCATTATACTATTGGCTAAGTTTTATATTCATAAATGTAAGTTTCTCTATACCCGACCTGTTTTTTTGTGCCTTTAAAAAAGAATTAGGACTCTACATTAAAACACTCTCCGCCTCTAACAAGCAAAAAATCTGTGAAAACGATGATGCTGTGTTCCAAATTTAAGTTATTTACTGAAATTGAGTGAGCCTATGGCTTTGCACTATATATATATATATATATATATATATATATATATATATATATATATATATATATATATATATATATATATATATATATATATATATATATATATATATATATATATATATATATATATATATATATATATATATATCCTACTCAGTGGCCTAGTGGTTAGAGTGTCATAATTATGAGGTAAAAAAGTCATAATTATGGGATGAAAATCGAAATTATGAGTTTTAAAAAGTCAAAATTATGAGATAAAAAGTCAAAATGATTAAGTAAAAAGTCATAATTATGACATAAAAACTCATGTTTATGAAATATAAAGTCAAATTTATGAGATAAAAAGTCATAATTTTGAGATTAAATTATGAGAAGGAAAGTCAAAACGCTTAAAGTTATAATTATGAGATAAATCATAATTGTGAGATTAAAACATCGAAATTATGAGCTAAAAAAGTCGAAATGATAAAATTAAGTCATAATGAGATAAAAGTTAAAATTATGAAATTTTAAAAAGTCTAAATGATGATATAAAAACTCATAATTATGGGATAAAAAATCTAGATGAGATGTTGAAATGTATAATTATGAGGTAAAAAGTCATAATTGTGAGATAATACATTTAAATTGTGAGGCGAGAAAGCCGAAATGGTGAAATAAAGTCAAATTTATGAGATAAGAGGCGAAATTATGACATAAAAAGTCAAAATGATGAAATATAGTCACAATTATGAGATTTAAAAAAATCGAAATGATGAGGTAAAAAGTCGAAATGATGAAGTAAAAAGTCATAATTATGAGATACAAAGTCATGTTTATGAAATATAAAGTCGAAATTATGAGATAAAAAGTCATCATTTTGAGATAAAAGGGTCAACATTATGAGATAAGGAAAGTCGAAACGCTTAAATAAAGTTATAATTATGAGATAAAAGTCTATATTATGAGATAAAACATAATTGTGAGATTAAAACATCGAAATGATGAGCTAAGAAAGTCTAAATGATAAAATTAAGTCATAACAATGAGATAAAAGTTAAAATTATGAAATAAAAAAAGTCAAAATTATGATATAAAAAGTCATAATTATGAGATATAAAATCTAGATGAGATGTTAAAATGTATAATTATGAGGTAAAAAGTCATAATTGTGAGATAATACATTTAAATTGTGAGGCAAGAAAGCCGAAATGGTGAAATAAAGTCAAAATTATGAGACGAGTGGAAATTGACATAAAAAGTCAAAGTGATTCAATAAAGTCACAATTATGAGATAAAAAGGCATAATTATGGGATAAAAGTAAAAAATTATGAGATAAAAAGTCGAAATAATGAAGTAAAAAGTCATAATTATGAGATAAAAAGTCATGTTTATGAAATATAAAGTCGAATTTATGAGATAAAAAGTCATAATTTTGAGATAAAAAGGGTCAACATTATGAGAAGGAAAGTCGAAACTAAGGCTGAAACGACGCGTCGACGTAGTCGACGTCATCGGTTACGTAAATACGTCGACGCCGTTTTTGTGCGTCGACGCGTCGCATATTTACGTCACACTACCGTCATGGCGGAGCGCAAAGCAGACTGTGCGAGCGAGGGGAAAAACGCACGCCAAAAGTCGTCAAAAGTGTGGGAGTATTTCAATACACAGCCTAATAATGTTGTTGTATGCACACTGTGTCGAGCGGAAATGGCCTATCATAGCAGCACAACGGCTATGAACGAACATTTGAAAAGAAAACCATCAACCATCAACTAGTCAATCGTCCGCGTTAGCATACGTTGTCATCATTACACAAAAACATGAATGTGTCATTTGTATCTGCTAGGGGTGTAATGGTATGTGTTTTGTATTGAACCGTTTCGGTACGGGGCTTTCGGTTCGGTACGGGGGTGTACCGAACGAGTTTCTAAGCTAAAGCTAACTTTAGCTGCTAAAGTCTTAACAAGTTGCTTTGCTCCTCTGCCTCTGTCTCAGCACGCAGCATTGTCCCACCCATACAACCATCTGATTAGTACACACGAAGCATTATCAGCCAATCAGCAGTGCGTATTAATAGCGCATGTAGTCAGCGCTTCAGCGTCGAGCAGATAGGTGTTTAGCAGGTGAGCATCAGGCAGCGGACTCTCCCCAAATGATAATAAACACCCCCCAGTCAACTACTAGTAACATCACTATGAGCCCGTTGACCAACTAGAAACTTAAACTGCAGCTCAGCTCGCTCGCAGTCCTGGTTTGAGGTGAAGGCTAATTACCTCTCAGTTCCAGCCACATCAACCCCTTCTGAGCGCCTATTTTCAGCTGCTGGGAATATTGTAAACAAGAAAAGAAGCAAAGCAAGTAGACATGCTAACCTTTCTTCATTACAACTGTTAGTCACTCACTGGAATGAGTAGAATTGGTTATTGTGTACTGTGTTGGACTGGATGTTTATTTTGCACATTTTAAAAGCAATACTTAATGTTTACAGTGCTCCAGAATATTTAGATTGGCACTTTTTTGTATTGGATGTTTATCTTTATTTTTGCACATTTTAGCAAATAAGCAATACTTTCACTTTTGTTGAAATGTTTACACTGTTGTTACAGAATATTTCGTTTTGCACTTTTTTGTATTGGATGTTTATCTTTATTTTTGCACATTTTAAAGCAAAATAAGCAATACTTTTACTTTTGAAATGCTTATACTATTGCAGAATATTAAGATTTGCACTGGATGTTTACTTTTATATTTGCACATTAAAAAGCAAATAAGATACCTTTAATTTTGTTAAATGTTAAAAGTTTTAAATGTTTACATTGTTACAGAATATTTTGTCATGTTGTTGTCAATGTTGACTGAGTGGCCACACTTTTTTTTTTGTAAATAAAAGCCATGCCTTTTGAAAAAACTGGCCTACTTTTATTTTTTCATCTTCATTTTAAATAAAATAAAATAAAAAATAATCGGTAAAAGGAAAAATAATCTATAGATGAATCAAAAAAAATAATATATAGATTAACCGATTAATCGAAAAAAATAATCTATAGATTAATCGATAGAAAAATAATCGTTAGCTGCAGCCTTAGTCGAAACGCTTCAATAAAGTTATAAGTATGAGATAAGTCTATATTATGAGATACAAGTTTTAATTGTGAGATTAAAACATCGAAATGATGAGTTAAGAAAGTGTAAATGATCAAATTAAATCATAATAATGACATAAAAGTTAAAATCATGAAATAAAAAAAGTCTAAATAATGATATAAAAAGTCATAATTATAAGATATAAATTCTAGATGAGATGTTAAAATGTATAATTATGAGGTAAAAAGTCATAATTGTGAGATAATACATTTAAATTGTGAGGCAAGAAAGCCGAAATGGTGAAATAAAGTCACAATTATGAGATAAAAAGGCATAATTATGGGATAAAAGTAAAAAATTGTGAGATAAAAAGTCAAAATAATGAAGTAAAAAGTCATAATTATGAGATAAAAAGTCATGTTTATGAAATATAAAGTCGAATTTATGAGATAAAAAGTCATAATTTTGAGATAAAAAGGGTCAACATTATGAGAAGGAAAGTCGAAACGCTTAAATAAAGTTATAATTATGAGATAAGTCCATATTATGAGATACAAGTTTTAATTGTGAGATTAAAACATCGAAATGATGAGTTAAGAATGTCTAAATTATAAAATGAAATCATAATAATGAGATAAAAGTTAAAATCATGAAATAAAAAAAGTCTTAATAATGATATAAAAAGTCATAATTATGAGATATAAAATCTAGACGAGATGTTAAAATGTATAATTATGAGGTAAAAAGTCATAATTGTGAGATAATACATTTATATTGTGAGGCAAGAAAGCCGAAATGGTGAAATAAAGTCACAATTATGAGATAAAAAGGCATAATTATGGGATAAAAGTAAAAAATTATGAGATAAAAAGTCGAAATAATTAAGTAAAAAGTCATAATTATGAGATAAAAAGTCATGTTTATGAAATATAAAGTCAAATTTATGAGATTAAAAAGTCATAATTTTTAGATAAAAAGGGTCAACATTATGAGAAGGAAAGTCGAAACGCTTGAATAAAGTTATAATTATAAGATAAAAATCTACATTATGACATAAATCATAATTGTGACATTAAAACATCGAAATGATGAGCTAAGAAAGTCGATATTATCAAATTAAGTCATAATAGTGAGATAAAAGTTACAATTATGAAATAAAAAAATCACAGGTCCACCTACTCAGTGGCCTAGTGGTTAGCGTGTCCGCCCTGGGATGGGTAGGTTGTGAGTTCAAACCCCGGCCGAGTCACACCAAAGACTATAAAAATGGGAGCCATTACCTCCCTGCTTGGCACTCAGCATCAAGGCTTGGAATTGGGGGTTAAATCACCAAAAATGATTACCGGGCGCGGCCACTGCTGCTGCTCACCTCCCAGGGGGTGATCAAGGGTGATGGGTCAAATGCAGAGAATAAGAGAGTGAGGAAATACGAGCACATCGCACCAGTTCTCAAATCCCTTCACTGGCTTCCTGTTCCACTCAGGATTGAATACAAAGTCTCCCTACTAACCCACCAGTGCCTCCATGGAAATGCCCCCCCTCTACCTCAAAGAACTATTCACCCCCAAATCCTCCACACGACACCTCCGCTCCGGACAGGCTAACCTCCTCCAACCTCCGAGAACAAAGCTAATCTGTGGAACGCTCTCCTTGACCACCTGAGGGCACCACAGACTGTGGATGCTTTTAAAAATAGCTTAAAAACCCTTCTTTAAAAAAAAAAACTTTTTTTTAGATATGTGCGTGCTAGTTCTAGTTTTTATTTTTAATTATATTTATTATCAAAGGTCCTGAGCATTCCTGAGTTCAATCCCGGGCTCGGGATCTTTCTGTGTGGAGTTTGCATGTTCTCCCCGTGACTGTGTGAACATTCAGAAGCGGCAGTACTTACAGAATAGTGCTGCTAGGATCCTGATGAGAGTGCGGAAATATGACCACATCACACCAGTTCTCAAATCCCTTCACTGGCCTCTACCTCAAAGAACTGCTCACCCACAAATCCTCCACAGGACACCTGCGCTCCGGACAGACTAACCTCCTCCAACCTCAGAGGACAAAGCTCCGAACTTAGGGAGACCGGGCTTTCTGCTCCGCCGCTCCCAGTCTGTGGAACGCTCTCCCTGACCACCTGAGGGCACCACAGACTGTGGATGCTTTTAAGAAAGGCTTAAAAAGCCTTCTATTTAAAAAAGCCTATTTTTAGATACATGCATGCTAGTTCTAGTTTTTATTTTTATTATCTTTTTATTTTGTTTTTTTAAACACTGTAGCACTTTGAGGTTGTTTGCTCAATGTAACGTGCTTTTTACAAATAAAATCTAAAATCTATTAATTTACAAAACCCCTGGTGCTGTTTTTGTACTTACTTTGATTATTATTTCTCAACTGTTTGAAAATGTTGACATTTATAAATAAAAGGTTTATAAAATTTAAAAAAATATAACAATTGAAAAAAACTCCTGCTAGCTTAGCATTAGCATTAGCATTAGCAGCGCATAAACAAACATACCCCATTGTTGTCGCTGGTGGCTGCCAATCGTCTCTCCTCCGCGGCCGCCTCCTCTCGCTGTGCCTCTGGCGCAGGTTTCACTCCGACATGGTCTGACGTGTCGGCGAGCTTCACCGGAGCGAGGGCGCCTGGCCCCGCATGTTTAATGACGACGACGAGGGTGGAGGGCACCGAGCCGGGGTTAGCTCCGCGGCTAGCTGTAGTCTATGCTAATGAGGACCAACTCCGGGCGTTCGCGCCTGACTGGACTGGTTTGGTCAGAGTTCCACAAACTGAAGCAACTCTTCAGACAAAAGAAGACAAACAGGTTTTTTGTTGGGTTTTTTTCGTTTGTTTTTTTTGGTGTATGAACTCGCTGCACTCATTCCTTGCTAGCGTCATTGAATGTAGCACCACATACTAATAAGGGGGTCGGTTTGAAAAACACATTAGCCCTTTTTTGGTTTAAAGCCACAAAAAAATGTCAATTAAATCACGTCCGGGCCGTGGGATGTCTTTTAGATTCTGATTCGTTGATGTCGTCAATCTTTTTTGAGCGCGGTCCTACTTTTTTTTCCCCACCACGGAGGCGACACGCAGTACCGGAAGTCACGTGGTCATCGAAAGTGCTACATTTTTAAGCACTTTACGTGTGTTGAAATGTCAAAAGTGGATGCCCCTTCACAGCTCCGTGGACCCCCGCTCAGCATCCGCCTCCTCCTCTGGTGCTCAGTGGGAGCATAGACATCTTATAAGTAGACGCAGCATTGGCTGCTGTGACGCGAGAAATTCGGCCGCCATCTTGAAGTGGTGATGAGGAGCAGGCTTAACTGACAGTTGACAGGTAGAAAACAAAGATGGTGTTCAGCGTTTTCCTGCTCAAATGAACGGACTGTTGAAAATAGGAATCGGGGGATTACTTTTCACAAGTAAGATTTAACATTACTATTGGTTGTAGGGATGTCCGATAATGGCTTTTTTGCCATTATCCGATATTCCGATATTGTCCAACTCTTAATTACCGACATCAACCGATACCGATATATACAGTCGTGGAATTAACACATTATTATGCCTAATTTGGACAACCAGGTATGGTGAAGATAAGGTCCTTTTTTAAGAAAATAATACAATAAAATAAGATAAATAAATTAAAAACATTTTCTTGAATAAAATAGAAAGTAAAACAATATAAAAACAGTTACATAGAAACTAGTAATGAATGAAAATTAGTAAAATTAACTGTTAAAGGTTAGTACTATTAGTGGACCAGCAGCACGCACAATCATGTGTGCTTACGGACTGTATCCCTTTCAGACTATATTGATATATATTGATATATAATGTAGGAACCAGAATATTAATAACAGAAAGAAACAACCCTTTTGTGTGAATGAGTGTAAATGGGGGAGGGAGGTTTTTTGGGTTGGTGCACTAATTGTAAGTGTATCTTGTGTTTTTTATGTTGATTTAATTAAAAATAATAATCATTTAAAAAAGAACGATACCGCTAATTTAAAAAAAAACTATACAGATAATTTACGATATTACATTTTAAAGCATTTATTGGCCGATAATATCGGCAGGCCGATATTATCAGACATCTCTAATTAGTTGTATTTTGTGAAAAGAATATTACCACAGAGTTGAGAAGGAGCAAAGATCTTGAATTTTTGATTGATTGATTGATTGAGACTTTTATTAGTAGATTGCACAGTGAAGTACATATTCCGTACAGTTGACCACTAAATGGTAACACCCCAATAGGTTTTTCAACTTGTTTAAGTCGGGGTCCACGTAAATCAATTCATGGTAAATAGCAGAGGTGGGATCAAAAGTCATTGTTTTGCAAGTCATAATTAAGTCTCAAGTCTTTGCCCTCAAGTCCCGAGTCAAGTCCAAAGTCAAGACTGGAAAGTCTCAAGTCAAGTCCCAAGTCCTGCATTTTGAGTTTCGAGTCCTTTCAAGTCCTTTTAACCACAGACTAATACATTTACACAGATTGTGTATGCTTTTAAAACGCTGTATTTATTTACTAAAACAAGTGCATTTGAAATTGCAGGGGGAAAAAAATAGTGCTGACATTGCACTTCATAATAGCACTATTAACCAGTCATTTTGAACATTTAACTCATTCCTTTACAGAATAAACACATTTGCAAAAACAAGTGCAACTGTACTTATTTGCACAAAAGTGTTAACATTGTATTTCCATGGCATATTGCATTGTAACTAGTTCCACAGCACTTTCTATCCTGTTCTTACCTTATCTCATTGATCTCATCTCATACTGTATGTGTGTTTATGTGTGCGTACACATGAAAAACATAACAAAGACATGAACATAACAATGAACAGAGATGTACTTTTTAGATGTCAGGGCCCTATGCAATATGTACACATATTCTTAATATAGTGTACATTTTAACTGACCTTTATTTGAAAGTTTGTCTTTTTGTAGGTGGCTAAAATATGCGGTGGTGCTAACCGCCGTCTAACGTTACGTTACTGTGTGTGATACATTGACGAACGTAACGTTATGTGTTGGTACCTCATGCAACCCTGCTTGACTTGACAAAAGTATGAATAAGGTAGCAAACTGCAGTGGACGCAACAGATTGCCGTGTTTGCAATGACGTTATAACCATAGACATCTTATAAGTAGACGCAGCATTGGCTGCTGTGACGCGAGAAATTCGGCCGCCGTCTTGAAGTGGTGATGAGGAGCCGGCGAGCAGCCTAAACTGACAGTTGACAGGTAGAAAACAAAGATGGTGTTCAGCGTTTTCCTGCTCAAATGAGCGGGCTGTTGGAAATAGGAATCGGGGGATTACTTTTCACAAGTAAGATTTAACATTAACGTACTATTGGTTGTATACTGACAGAATAAACTCTCTGCTGCTGCAGCAACAGAGATAGTCTATAAAATATATATAGATATCTAATGTATTCATACATTGTTTATGTAGGATATATGCATGTATATATAACCTAATCATATTGTTTCTTCAATTTAAAAATAGCTGACCGTTTTTTCCCCCCTTCTCTGGGATTATATTCCCAGTTTTGATCTCGGACGTCTGGTCACTTATAGCATATAAGGCAAGGCAAGGCAACTTTATTTGTATAGCACTTTTCATACACAAGGCAGACTCAAAGTGCTTCACAAACAACAAAGTGAAATGAAAGAAAATAAAAGCAAAATTAAAATGCAGACAATAAAAATAAAAACAGTGTGGACGTTAAAAGATTTAGCTGAAAGCTAAGGTGAATATAAAAGTTTTCAGTCTAGTTTTAAAAGTAGTCAGAGTTGGGAAAAGTCTGACATCTTCAGGAAGTTTTATTCCAGCTATTTGTTGCATAGTGACTGAATGATGCTCTCCCTTGATTGGAGTTTACTCTTGGAACCGCTAACAGATTGGTCTCAGAAGATCTTAGTGATCTAGAGGGCTTATATAGTGGGAGCATATCGGTGATATACTTCGGCCCTAGACCATGTAGTGATTTATATGTGAGCAGGAGGATTTTGAAATCAATTCTCTGATGTACAGGGAGCCGATGTAAGAATTTAAGAATTGGTGTAATGTGCTCACATTTTTTGGTCTTTGTTAGAACTCTAGCAGCAGCGTTCTGAACAAGCTGTAGCTGCCTGACAGTTTTTTTTGGGAAGACCTGCAAGATATATATAAGAATATTATATTACTGTTAAGCTAACTATGAATAATAAAACACGCCAAAACACGTGTCCTTTATCATAGCTACCCGTATGACAAAATGCGCGTGAAAATCGGTGGTATTCAGTGAGGTAAGATGAATTAAATGCACTGACAGTTCATTGCTCCTGTCAAATGAATTGCACTGATCATTGCTCCTGTCAAATGAATTGCACTGAGTGGAGCGGATCACCACTCCAAGATGGCGGCCCCGCGTCTCGTCAGCGCCAGTATGCAGTAGCACTCCATGCTGCGTACCCTTATAAGATGTCTATGACTCGCACAGTCAGCACAATGACGAGCAAAAAAGCCGCACCTAAACAAAACAAAAAAAGGTAAGTTATAATTACGAGAAAAAAAGTCTAATTTTTGAGATAAAAAGTGATAATCGTAGTCATGTATCGGTTACTCAGGTCACAGGACTATACCGGAACCATTGTAAGGGAAACTTAAGGGCCGGGGACACAGGATATGATGACATGTGTTGTGTGTTGGACACCCGGAAGTGGAAAAAGTAAGAGCGGGAATAAAAGGCAAACAAAGACAATACGCATTTCCACTTGTATATTTAGGACTGGATTTCATTATTTCCACTTCTTATCGCGTAGTTTCGGTTTTATCTCATAAATACAACTTTATTTATTCATCCCGTCATGATGATTTTATCTCAAACAGTAATAACTTATTTTTTAGTGGTGCAAACATGCTTCTGTAAGAAAAACAGTAAATGGTCCAAAACAAATTTTGCATATCAAATTTAATCGTTTTTTTTCCCCACAAATTGAGACTTAGCAGCCAAATTTCCTTTAAAAAAAAAAGTGGAAGAGAATGTGTTTTTCCATCAACACTTTAATGGGGCAAATCCAAAATAAACTATCAGGTCAGTGTAAAACAAAAAAACTTGGGGGCCAAACCCCAGCAGGGTGTAAACATTCTGACCTGCTGATTTTTGGTGAGATAAAAAAAAGAAAATAAAAGAAAGCTAAATCATTGATAAGGCAACACGATGAAGAGGACTCCTCGTGTCAATAAAAACAGACGCTCTTTAGGTTTAAAATCCAGCAACAAAAGGAGGATTGATGCCTTGCCAAAGAAGAAGAGAAAGACGATGTCATCCAAAAGGCAAACACACATGTCTTTATACAGATACAATTGAACAGACCGCTTGGTTATTTACAATAAGACTTCCAAATGATATTACAAAAAAAAGGTGGAATGCCAAACAAAACAAAAAAAAATAGCCAAAAAAAAAAAAAAGTACTTCAAATTGAGTTAACCTTTTTTTTTTTAAGTAGTTGTGCAATATTTGTCTGCCGGTGAGTAAGACGAGCGTGGCAGTATTCCCTGCGGTTTAGTCCAGATGTTGAAAATAGTTGGGTTTTTTTAAATAAAGATGAGAGTTGACCGCCACTCGACGCTTTATAAACAAACATAAAAAGGTCACTGCAACATTTCTTAGACGCTGCCCCCCCCCTGCCCCAAATGAAGCAGCAGGGAAAAGAAAAAGAAAAAAGCTCTTTGTACAGGTCAGCACTGTGACAAAAGAAAAGAGAAGAAAAGGACAATTTGTCTATTTTAATTGTGATGAAAGGGGGGTGAGTGTAAAAGCATCACACACACACACACACTAAGTGTGGACCGGTGACGGAGGAGGAGGGATTTTTGTTTTTTTTCTCCGCTAACTCAGTGATAGCCTACATTTCACAGAATGACTCCACACCCTGAGAACTTCCTTGGACTAAAAGATGGCTCGGGAGAGGAAAATGAAGATCACGTCTGGCGCGTGAACTCTTTGGCTCCTGCAAACAAAACCCAGCCATTTTGACGCTTTTAGGTCACCGTCTTGTTTTTTTAGACCAAACTATGATGTAGAGAAGATGCTAGGTCTCCTCACAATGTGTTGGCGGAGAGAGGGGGGGTAAGCTAACGATAACATTCCCGACCAGCGTCCTTAACGAGAGAATAACGTGTTGACGAGAAAGAGCGAGAGACGTAATGTGGCGCTCCGCTCCAGGGTGTCGTCCACGTGATCAGTGGGTGTGGTAGCCCGCCGGCTGGTTGGCGAGCACGGTGCCGTTGACCCCCTGCCCGGGCTCCACCATGCCCCCGTTGCTCACGGCGCCGACGCCGGTCCATCCGGCGCCAGAAGGAAGAGGGCTGTGTGGGGAGAGAGAGGGGAAAGTCAAACAAAGACAAATAAGTGTGAAAATTGTACGATATATAAATATATATATATTAGGGCTGCAACTAACGATTAATTTGATAATCGATTAATCTGTCGATTATTACTTCGAATAATCGATTAGTAATCGGATAAGAGAGACAAACTACATTTCTATCCTTTCCAGTATTTTATTGAAAAAAAACAGCATACTGGCACCATACTTATTTTGATTATTGTTTCTCAACTGTTTGTAAAAGTTGCAGTTTATAAATAAAGGTTTCTTAAAAAAAAAAAATTTTAAATTTAAAAAAATGCCTCTGCGCATGCAAATAGCATAGATCCAATGAATTTTCCGACCGTTCATAGCCGCAATGGTGGCCATGGCGTGTCTATGCTCATAGAATTCCACAAAGCAGTAGGGATCGTGACCTGCTGTCTGGGGTGGACGAGACACACACACACACACACACACACACACACACACACACACACACACACACACACACACACACACACACACACACACACACACACTAGGGCTGTGAATCTTTGGGTGTCCCACGATTCGATTCAATATCGATTCTTGGGGTCACGATTCGATTGAAAATCGATTTTGTTTTTCAATTCAACACGATTCTCGATTCAAAAACGATTTTTTCCCGATTCAAAAGGATTCTCTATTCATTGAATACATAGATTTCAGCAGGATCATCATCATCATCATCATCATCATGATGATGATGATGGATCTACCCTGGATCTACCCCAGTCTGCTGACATGCAAGCAGAGTAGTAGATTTTTGTAAAAAGCTTTTATAATTGTAAAGGACAATGTTTTATCAACTGATTGCAATAATGTAAATTTGTTTTAACTATTAAATGAACCAAAAATATGACTTATTTTATCTTTGTGAAAATATTGGACACAGTGTGTTGTCAAGCTTATGAGATGCGATGCAAGTGTAAGCCACTGTGACACTATTGTTCTTTTTTTATTTTTTTATAAATGTCTAATGATAATGTCAATGAGAGATTTTTAATCACTGCTATGTTGAAATTGTAACTAATATTGATACTGTTGTTGATAATCATTTTTGTTTCACTACTTTTGGTTTGTTCTGTGTGGTGTTTGTGTCTCCTCTCAATTGCTCTGTTTATTGCAGTTCTGAGTGTTGCTGGGTCGGGTTTGCTTTTGGAATTGGATTGCATTGTTATGGTATTGCTGTGTATTGTTGTGTTGGATTGATTAACTAGAAAACTTTTTTTTTTTTTAAATGTTGAAAAATATTCTTAAATGAAATAAATGCTAGTGCCATTGTCTTGACATAATGATATGCGCTCGGAATCATGATTTTTTTTTTCATGCTTGAAGTAAGAAATTATTGCTTTAAAAAAGTGGTTTTATACTTGTGAGTGTTGATGACACAGCTTTGCTAAAGTTGATATTCTACTTTCAAGCATGTTTTACTCAATATAGGTCATCAAATCTCAGCAACAAGCTGTAATATCTTACTGAGATAATTTAGGACCAAAACACTTAAAACAAGTAAAACACTAACATCAAATCTGCTTAGTGAGAAGAATTATCTTAGACAGAAAATAAGCAAATATCACCCGATTTAATTTTACTTAGATTTCAGTTTTTGCAGTGTACCAGTTTGCCTTATTTTTATGTAACGGGCATGACGGCGCGTCATCGTCATGCCATTTTTCAAAATATTGACCAAAAAGGTCTCTCTTTTTTTTCTCTTTTTCTACCGAGAAAAGTTTGAGTTTGAGTTTATTTCGAACATGCAAGCATACAACATGATGCATCACAATTTCCAGTTTCTCTTTTCAACATGTTCGAAAAGGAGTAGGAAGAAGCAGAGCTTATTTAATCCTATCCCTTTTCTTTTACATAACAGTTGCTAAACTTTTTTGTTCACTTCCTGTTCTCAATTTATTCACAATGTACTCCATAAGTAATCACAATAAAAATAAATAGATACATAATAATTGGTGAAGTAAGTTACATTTCATATGATGAGATAAGTAAGATTATTTTGAGAGTGAAAGAATGGATGAATTAAATAAATTCAGAATGTTTATCATGGTTCTTCTTCTTTGTACTTTGTAAACACTTTAAGTTTGAAGAGTTTCTTGAAGTGGATCATATTAGTACATTGTTTGATTACTTTGCTTAATCCATTCCATAATTGAATTCCACATACTGATATACTGAAGGTCTTAAGTGTTGTACGTGCGTACAAATGTTTTAAATTACATTTTTCTCTAAGATTATATTTCTCCTCTTTTTTTGAGAAGAATTGTTGTATATTCTTGGGTAGCAGGTTATAGTTTGCTTTGTGTATAATTTTAGCTGTTTGCAAATTCACTATGTCGTGGAATTTCAGTATTTTTGATTCAATAAATAAAGGGTTTGTATGTTCTCTATATCCAACATTATATATTATTCTAACTGATCTTTTTTGTAACACCGTTAATGAATGAAGTGTACTTTTGTAATTATTTCCCCATATTTCTACACAGTAACTCAGATATGGTAACACTAGTGAGCAGTAGAGAATATGAAGTGATTTTTTGTCTAGAACATGTTTTGCTTTATTCATTATTGACGTGTTTCTCGCTACTTTATGTTGTATATTTTTTACGTGAGATTTCCAGTTCAATTTATCATCAATCATTATACCTAGAAATTTGGTTTCATTTACTCTTTCAATTTCTTTTCCGTCTATTTGTATTTGTGTTTGACTTTCTCTTCTACTGTTACCAAATAGCATTATTTTAGTTTTACTGAGATTCAACGATAGTCTGTTTTTGTCAAACCATCTTTTTAATTTGTTAATTTCTTCTGTTATTATTTGTATTATCTCCTGTGTGTTCTCTCCTGAACAAAACGCTGTTGTATCATCCGCAAATAGTACTAACTTTAAATCTTTTGTAACTTTACAAATGTCATTCATATAGAGATTGAATAATTTAGGTCCTAGTATTGATCCCCGAGGTACACCACAGGATATATTTAGCGTTGTAGACGTGTGTTCGCCTAGCTTCACGTATTGTTTCCTGTTCGTTAGATAACTTCTTATCCAGTTTAAGACTAACCCTCTGATGCCAGATCGTTCTAGTTTTTTGATTAAAATATTGTGATTAATAGTGTCAAATGCTTTAGTTAGATCCATGAACACTGCTGCTGCACATTTTTTACTATCTATTGCATTGGTAATTTCTTCTGTAATTTCAATTAAAGCCATTGAAGTTGAAACAGTAGCTCTGTATCCATATTGGTTCTCTTCGAGTATTCTATTTTTATTTACGAAACTCTCTAATCTGTTATTGAACAGTTTTTCAATGATTTTAGAAAATTGTGGAAGTAAAGAAACAGGTCTATAATTTGTAAATTGATGTTTGTCTCCAGTCTTATAAATTGGTGCAACTTTAGCTATTTTCATTTTGTTTGGAAAAGTACCTGTTTGAAATGATAGGTTACTAATATACATTAATGGTCCTGAGATCTCTTCTATAACCTTTTTTATCATTTCCATATCAATTCCATTACGGTACAATTAGTTGAAGTCTTAGATTTACATTTTTTCACGATTGTAACTATTTCCTCCTGTGTCACATTACTGAGGAACATGGAGTTGGGATTTCGCTCTATGGTATCATTATAGTCCTCGATTGAAACTGGGTCTGGAATCCTTTCTTCCAATTTTGGTCCAATATTTACAAAATAATTATTGAAGCTTTCAACTACTTCCTTAATGTTGTCATTTTTTTATTTCCGTCTAAGAAGTATTGGGGGTAGTCCCTCTGTGCCATTTTTGATAATGCTATTAAGGTTGCCCCATGTTGCTCATGTTATTTTTGTTCCTATCCAATAATTCACTGTAATATTCTTTTGTACATGATCGTAGTATGTCTGTTAACTTGTTTTTATACTTTTTGTACTTAATTTCTGCCTCTGTAGTTTTTTGTGCTATAAATTTCCTATATAGTGTATTCTTCTTCTTACAAGCATTTTTTAATCCTTTTGTCATCCATGGTTGATTATTCTTTCTCTGCTTGTTACTGAGTTGTATCCATGGACAATGTTTGTCATAAAGTATTATGAACTTGTTTAAGAAATGTTCATATGCTTCATCAACCTCTTTTTCATTGTACACATTGTCCCAATCTTGCTTTTGTAGCTCAATTTTGAAGGCAATCATCGTCTTCTCTGTGCACAGTCTTCGAAATGTCCTTTTGTCTTCCATGTTCTTCTTGCAGTTTCCATCATATATTGTAAAAACTGGCAGATGATCACTAATGTTGGTTATAAGTAGACCACTTGTAGTGTTATTATCAAAATCATTGGTAAAAATATTATCAATAAGCGTGGCACAGTGTGCTGTGATTCTGCTTGGCTTTGTGATTTTAGGATATAAACTGATGCTGTACATTGTATCATCAATAGACTTTTGCTTGTTAGGGTTCAATAAATCAATATTAAAGTCACCACATAGGAACATTATTCTTTGACCATTGTCCATGTAAGTTGCTTTGATCCATTCTTCAAATGTTTCTATACTTGACTTAGGCGATCTATATATACACAACTAATGAAAATGTTTTTGATTTTTTCCTGACATATTTCAATGGTTATACATTCTAAGATATTATCTATAGCAAATGACATGTTTTTTACCACTTTGTAGTTCAGGTTCTTCCTCACGTACACAGCTACTCCTCCTCCATTTTTGTTGGTTCTGTTGATGTAGTTTAGTTCATATCCTTCCAGATAAAAATGTATTCCTTTTTCATCATCAATCCATGTTTCTGTGACAGCAATCACTTTGAAGGGTTCGTTGATGTGTTCCAAAAAGTTCTTAATGTTGTTGTAATTTGCATACAAGCTTCTGCTATTAAAATGAATAATTGACAATTTGTTATCACATTCAATGTTGCTATTATATTGATCATCTGTATAATAAAAACAATTATTACTGATGTGGGAGAAAACATTTGTATCTGGATCTATATCATTTTCCAAATCCTGGTTTTTGTGATCTTTGTTGCAGAAATTTTTTAGTTCCATATTTTCTTGTTCAACAATCTTTGATGTTGTTTCAATAATCTCTATAAGTGTAGGTGGATGCAATCCTGAATGTAGGTCCTCTTGTTTAGTCGTCCCTTGGAACATAGTAGTGTCGATGCTGGGTGTTTGTTTTCTGTCAGAGTCCATTATCATCGTTGTTGTGGAAGCTGTTTCAACTTTAAAAATTGTCCAGGTCCTTGATGTCATGGACAACAATTACTCTTGCTTCTGGACCTCCATTCAGCTTGATGTAGATTTTACAGTTGGCGCTCCAAGTTCCCTGGAATTTTCCCTCCTTTCTCAAGTCGCGTGCTTTCTTGGCGATTCCAGCATTACGTTTTGTGAGATGCTCATTCATGTACACATTTGTTCCCTTCAGCTTCTTTCCCAGTCTCAGCAGTGCCACTTTAGATTTTCTGTTTACGAGTTTCACAAGCACGACTGGAGTGGCGTTGTTGTTTCTTCCGTTCAGTGGGATGCATGTTTCGATGGTATTAATGTCAATTTCAATTTCCTTTGATTGCAGAAAGTTGACCACTTGCTGTTCTGCTGAGACCATATCCATTTCATCAGGTTCACCTTCATTATTCACAGCTTTCGCATAGGATCTTGGTTTAATTCGGTGCCCTGTCACGATGATATCATTCATTCGTTTGTCCTGATCCATTTCATCTATGATATTCCTCAGCATGTTGTTGTCTTCTTGAAGGATCTTCATTTGTTTGCTCATTTCAGTGGCTTCATTATTTCTTCTGTTCTGAGATTGCAGATTTTCTATATTTTGCTGCAGACTTTTCACATCTTGTTTGTGTTCTGCTGTTACTTTTCTCAGATATTCTTTCATTTCTTCTTTCATTTCGTTAAGTTTTTGTAGTATCGCTTCTTGATTCCCATCATGTCCTGTGTCCAACCTCAAATCTTGTTCCCAGTTGTGTTCTGTGTCAGCTGACCCCGAACGTTTCGGGATTTCAATCTTTCCTTTACCTTTTCGCATCGCGGCAGTCGCTGACGTCAGAGCCTCTTGTATCTTAACGGCAGTTGCTTCTTTGGCGACTTGCGGCACTTTAACTTGTTTTTTCTAACAATTTTGTATCTTGCGCCGTTCAGAGATCAATTTGAGGTGTCCGCCTGTCAACTTATATCACTCTGCGACGTCGGGATCACTTTAAAACAGCTGTAAACTCGCCGTAGCTTTTGGTTGCTAGGCAACCGCTTTGAACTGCGGCAAGGCGCCTTTGGCTTGAGGCTAACGGCTCTTCCGACTCGCCTTATTTCAGCGTATCAGTGCCTCTCTACTGTCCAAAATCAGATCGAAGATGCCAGGGTACTCTCCTGTGGCTTTGATCGCAAATCAGTGGTCAAAATATTCAGATTTAACAAAAAACTCCGGTAGCAGAAGCGGAGCCTTATTCTTTTGCGTCCTTTCTCATTGACAGGAAGTGACGTAACTGACAGGAAGTGACGTAACTGAGTGCACTCGTTATTAGTGAGAATATACTTATTTGAAGGTATTTTTGGGTTCATTGAGGTTAGCTAATTTTACTTGGTTTGGAAAGTCTTGACAAGCCAAATTTTCTTGTTCTTTTGGCAGATAATTTTGCTTAGTTCAAATGAAATACCCCTAATTCTTGTATTTTTCTTTCTTGTTTTTGAACACTGACTTTTTGCTTTTTTTTTTTGCAAATGTTTTTTAATTGTAATTTTGAAGAATTAATCTGTATGTGCATGAACTATTTCTGTTCAAAATAGTTTGAAATATCACATGTTAAATGTTTAAATATTAACTGTCAGTTTACTGTACTGTGCCAACTGTACTACTATATGAGTACTTATGTTCTATTGTTTCATTGAAAATAAAACAGCAAAGTCCATTTGGCTGTCATCTGTTTTAATTATGAGACACAATTGTGTCAAAATCATGATTTTTTTTTCATGCTTGAAATATGAAATGATGACTTTAAAAAAGTAGTTTTATACTTGAGTGTTGATGACACAGCTTTGCAACAGTTGATATTCTAGTTTCAAGCATGTTTTACTCAATATAGGTCATCAAATCTCAGCAACAAGCTGTAATATCTTACTGAGATCATTTAGGACCAAAACCCTTAAAACAAGTAAAACACTAACATAAAATCTGCTTAGTGAGAAGAATTATCTTATCAGACAGAAAATAAGCAAATATCACCCTTATTTGAGATATTTAATCTTACTTAGATTTCAGTTTTTGAAGTGTACCGGTTCGCCTTATTTTTATGTAGCATTTTTCAACATATTGAGCAGAAAGGTCTTTTTTTTTTCTACCAAGAAAAGTGCATTTGTTATTAGTGAGAATATACTTATTTTAAGGTATTTTTGGGTTCATTGAGGTTAGCTAATTTTACTTGTTTTGAAAAGTCTTGACAAGCCAAATGTTCTTCTTCTATTGGCAGATCATTTTGCTTAGTTCAAATAAAATACCCCTAATTTTTGTATTTTTTTTCTTCTTGTTTTTGAACACTGACTTTTTGCAGTGCAGTAGCTACCAGTCGGCACTAGGTGGCAGTATCACACTCACTTGTAGCACTGATGATCCCAGGTCTGCCCGTAGACGCCATAGCTGGGCACCTGCCAGCCGTTGGGCACGTACTGACCGATCTGCTGCGTGTTGCCGTACCACTGCCCCCACTGGCTGTAGGGCTGCGCCGCGAAGCTCACCGTGCTCTGCGGACACAAGCGGGACTTTTTCACGCCGGCGTGCGGCAGCGGCAAAAGACGCAGCGGCCCAGGTACGTACCTGTGGCATCTGTACCTGCTGTATGGGGCTGACCATGTCTGTGGTTTCTTTGCCCCAGTAGCACTTGACCACGTATCCTTCCACGGATGTGCCGTTTACAGACACGATAGCATGGGCGGCCGCCTCGTGGGAGTTGAACCTGCGCCCAAGAGACGGTCACCGGGTGGCAAACGACGTCTGATACCTCGCTGCTTCAGCTTACCTCACGAAGGAGTAGCCTTTGTCGGGGAAAACACGTATCTCCATGATTTGGCCAAAGGGTGAAAAAGTTTGTCTCATAATTTGCTCTGTGAAGGAGAAAATGGCAGAGTTACGATTGAGTCCGACGGTGCGGGTCCAGGCGGGACTCACCTGTGAGACCTGCTGTCACTCCTCCGCAGTAGACGGTGCAGTTACTGGGACTGGACTGGTTCACCACCTCGTCGAAAGACAGCTGCTTCGTGTTGCTTGCTACCAGGAAAAACACAGCAAGGAATGAACACAAGTCCATAAAATAGAAAAACATTCTGAAAACATTAGCATGCTAACTTTTTTTTAAAGCACATTTTACAGTTGTACACATGCTAACGTTAACACGTTTACTTTTATGGCAAATTTTGTAGCTGTACACCTCAGAGTCATGACTTGGTACTTGACTAGGGCTGCAACAACTAATCGATTAAATCGATTATAAAAATAGTTGGCGATTAATTTAGTCATCGATTCGTTGGATCTATGCTATGCGCATGCGCAGAGGCTACTTTTTATTTTTTTATAAACCTTTATTTATAAACTGCAACATTTAGAAACAGCTGAGAAACAATAATCAAAATAAGTATGGTGCCAGTATGCTGGTTTTTTTCAATAAAATACTGGAAACGATAGAAATGTAGTTTGTGTCTTTTATCCGATTATTAATCGAAGTAATAATCGACAGATTAATCGATTATCAAATTAGTTGTTAGTTGCAGCCCTATACTTGACACACAACTTTTTAGCTACTTTTACAGCCAAACACCTCAAAATCCAAAAACTTGATATATAAAACATGCTAACGTAAGCATGCCAACTTTTTTTTGGTCATTTTACAGCCGTACAACTCAGTCATACAACTTAGTACTTGATACATGCTGTTAGCATGGTAACTTTGTGTCACGCATGCCTGCCGACTCGCTAGGAGTTCCACGGGGGTGCGAAGGCCCGTATTTATCTTCTTACTTTCATTGGTAGTTTTGGGCGTGGGCTTCCGTGTGGCCCAGTTGGTCCTGATCTGTCTTCCTCCCAGCCACTGGCCTCCCATCTGCTGGATGGCGTTCTCGGCGTCCTGAACGACAGCGACATAGCGTGTCAAGTCGGCGACTTTCGTGTCAGTTTTAACACCTCGGACGCGCTGGCCGCACGCTCACCCATTTGTTGAAGAAGGACACGAAGCCGTAGCCTTTGGACTTGCCGGTGGCCATGTCTTTCACCACCCGACAATCACTGTGGACGGACACAAACACCATTACACAGCTGCTACTGCAGCCAAGAACATGACGTGTGGAAGCGCAATGTTTGCAGTCTTCCTCTGCAACAGTGACAAAGTCCCACACCATGGACGCCACGTTTGTTTACAATGAGCACTGGCACATAGGAGAAAAGGAGCTACTACAACTTTTTTATTTTATTATCGGTAATTGGAGATATTTTTAAATGTACTTGGATATATCGTGATCGGTTAGGGATCAAGAATATTTTAGTTGTCTTTATCCTTCTTCGTGGGGACATTGTTGATTGTCATGTCATGTTCGGATGTACACTGGACGCCATCTTTGCTCCACAGTAAGTCTTTGCTGTCGTCCAGCATTCTGTTTTTGTTTACTTTGTAGCCAGTTCAGTTTTAGTTTCGTTCTGCATAGCCTTCTCTAAGCTTCAATGCCTTTTCTTAGGGGCACTCACCTTTTGTTTATTTTCAGTTTAAGCATTAGACACCTTTTTACCTGCACACTGCCTCCCGCTGTTTCCGACATCTACAAAGCAATTAGCTACCTGCTGCCACCTACTGATATGGAAGAGTATTACACGGTTACTCTGCCAAGCTCTAGACAGCACCGACACTCAACAACAACACATCATTTGCAGACTATAATTACTGGTTTGCAAAAAATATTGTTGGTTGGCAGTGGTTGAAAAACACTGATTTAGACCACAAGGAAGTATTTTACATTTATAAAAAAAAAAGATTATTATGACCCCATTAATGTGCTTTATAATCCGGTGCGCCTTTAGTATGAAAATAGACCCGCTCATCCGCAGTGCGCCTTTTAATCCGGTACGCCTTATGGTCCGAAAAATACGGTAATACTAATTAATTATGACATTTATTTTTAAATGTACGTATACATTTTTTAGCCTTTTTAAAGAAAATCATACAGCAAATTAATCGATGACATCATGGTGACCACGCTCATAACCACAGGTATCTTGGCAGTTCTGTATTAATCAACAGGACACACTTACGATATCTTCCCAAAAGGACCAAATGCAGCTTTTATGTCGTCTGTGGTGATTTCAGGACTCAGGTCTCCGACAAAGACATGGAAGTGACCTACAAGACATTATTGGTAAACAATCCGAAAACAACCACATTGAAGATGTGTCATGTGTTTAATGACACGTACTGCTGGTGTCCTTTTTTTGGCTGGTCGGCGTCGTTGCCCAGTTGACTTTGACTTCCTGTTGAGAGACAACGCGCAGACAGCACAGGTGAGACGTAGGCGAGGGGTTTGTGGTGTTGATTAGACCACTTGTCACACACACACCACTTTTACTTTCTATTTGGTGATTTAAAGATTTCTTTCAATGGTGGTGCCTTCTGTTCAGCCACTAATTTATCTAACTTTTTTTTTTTACACTAAACACAGTAAATAAAAGTACAGAGGAGAATATATATTTTTTATAAAAGGGATAAAGGTTTCTCCTTCATGATTAAATCAGGAAAAATGTCAGTGAAAATTTTGGATTAAAACTGAAGGAAGTAAGGTCCAAATAACAAGGGACTTACAAACAAGTGATTTTTACGAACTTGTTATACTCCTCAAATGGTCCTTCAATACCTGTTGAGGATAGAATATTTTCAACTGAATGGATCTTTCTAGAATTCGAACTCTTAATGTGGAAATAAGGTTAATTAAAAAAAAGTAATAAAAGTAAAAAAAACACACCGAAGAGCATCATCACATGACATTTAGCAGACACCTTTGCCCAATGTAAGTTCACAACACAACCCTTGAACTGCCAATTATTCCATTTTGTTTGCTTCCGGAGACTCTTTCAGGGAAACCCCGCCCACCCAGCGTCGGTCACACTGGCCTCGCCCGGGAGATAGGACAGCTTACCTTACCCAGAATTTTCCGACCGTTCATAGCCGCAATGGTGGCCATGGCGTGTCTATGCTCATAGAATTCCACAAAGCAGTAGGGATCGTGACCTGCTGTCTGGGGTGGACGAGACACACACACACACACACACACACACACACACACACACACACACACACACACACACGCACACACACACACACACACGCACACACACGTACACACACGTACACACACGTACACACACGTACACACACGTACACACACGTACACACACGCACACACACACACACACACACACACACACACACAACATGTTAGCATGGTCGCCTGCGTGCACGTTCAACACATTAGGGCGGGAATTTTGGAGGCTGCGTGTACAAAATGTGGGCCTTACATTCAAAATAAGATAACTTACAGAAGAAATAAAATACAGCGGTTTAAAAACGCAGACATTTAAGTACTATATTTCCTCATAGTAGCTGGTCAAATGCAGAGAGTACCAGGCGCCTCTAGACAATGTATTTTTCATTACAAAATTATAAATATTAGGGAGTCTGAATCTTTGGGCACCAAACGATTTCGATTTCTTAGGTGACGATTTGATTTAAACCATCCATCCATCCATTTTCTACCGCTTGTCCCTTTGGGGGTTGCGGGGGGTGCTGGAGCCTATTTCAGCTGCATTCGGGAACCGATTCTCACAATGCAATATTTGGTATAATAATTATAATGAACATTTTTCATAGCAGGTTACAAGTCAGAAAAACTCATTCTGGTTGCATGGAGATGGCCTAAAAACACATTTTAAAATATGTTTGTATAAAAAAGAAACTATATTATTTAGCGATGTCCGATATCGGTTTCAAAAAGTCAAATTGATGACTTTTTAAAACGCCGCTGTACGGAGTGGTACACGGACGTAGGGAGAAGTACAGAGCGCCAATAAACCTTAAAGGCACTGCCTTTGCGTGCCGGCCTAATCACATAATATCTACGGCTTTTCACACACACACAAGTGAATGCAATGCATATTTGGTCAACAGCCATACAGGTCACACTGAGCGCCACACTGTGACCCCACACCAAACAAGAATGACAAACACATTTCGGGAGAACATCCGCACCGTAACACAACATAAACACAACAGAACAAATACCCATAATAATTATAATGTACATTTTTCATAGCAGGTTACAGGTCAGAAAAACGTATTCTGGTTGCATGGAGATGGCCTAAAAACACATTTTAAAATATGTTCGTATAAAAAAGAAACTATATTATTTTTTTAATTGATTTTTGAAAATTATGAATCGATTTAGAATTGAGATGTATAAGAATTGCGATTCGGATGTGAATCTATTATTTTGTGCGCCTCTGATAAATATAAAATATATAATTAAATAACAAAATCTATACAACTTTTTTTAAACTTCCGATACCAATATTGCCGCATTGACCGATACCGATTTTAAACCATATCAGCACGACTCATACTTAATATTTTGTAGTGTGTAAATAACCGATAGTGTTTATAATATATAATAATAATGTAAGTAACCATTTAAAAGGATATACACTTTTATTTCTAATTACTGTAGAATTGTTGACCCTTGTACTGTAATTGTAAGGTAAATAACTTGGTTAAACTAAATAAAACAAAAACATTAAATGGACTCATTTCTATAAGCTAAAATATAACTCAAATATAAAACACGTTAAAGTAAATTTTTCCCAGCTGGAAAAATGAGGTCGGACGTTGTCTTATGGTTTGTTGCTGTCACGTGATCATGACATTCTCGCTAGTTCGACCCTGTTGATGGGCTCATATTGCCCATCCGATTTAAAGCTGAAACATTATATTTGCCCTTGTAATTATATTTTTTACTACTAATTGGTGTAACTTTGCGGCACTTCTCACTGGCGCCCCGCTCTCTGCCAGCCGAGACAAAGATTGGGAATGCCTGAAAAGAGGGCTCACTGCGTTTAGTTAATTCTACAGTTAAATTGGGGCGGCGGTTACTGGGGGTTGCTGGTTGCTGGGGTTCAATCCCCACCTTCTACCATCCTAGTCACGTCCGTTGTGTCCTTGGGCAAGACACTTCACCCTTGCTCCTGATGGCTGCTGGTTAGCGCCTTGCATGGCAGCTCCCGCCATCAGTGTGTGTGAATGGGTGAATGTGGAAATACTGTCAAAGCGCTTTGAGTACCTTGAAGGTAGAAAAGCGCTATACAAGTATAACCCATTTATCATTTAAATAAACACGCTCAGGTGCTGAGAGCGATGCACAGAGTCAGACCTCTTTCTTCCTGTTTCAAACAAGAGACAGACAAACGCCAGGCTCAACAATTGTAATTGGCCAACATGTCTGTTACTCAAAATGACGACGACGGCGGGGAAAAAAAACGCAGCCTCTAGCGGTTTTTATTGCACTAATTAAAACCTCGATGTGAATTAATCGTACAGTCCTTGCGTGGAATGTGCGAAAAAAGTGAATAATATTCAATTAGTCAAACAGAAAACAACGGTAACTAGTGCTGTGTGATATATCATAAGGCTATATAAAAATGGAAGCTAAACCAACAAAATCCTGAGAGGAATTGGTGTCAAAAAGAGGGAAGAAGAACTTCTTCGTTGGGATTTAAAAAGTCAGATGCAACAATCTGTAATCGGCAAAGCGTGCGGCCAAAAAGTTGTTGCTAGCGACTTGAACACGTCTATTTTTTTTCTATCGCTTGAAGATGAGGCACAAAGAACGATAGAGACAGTTTTAAAATGCGACAAAGTACTAATAATACCTCAAAACTGCAAAAGTCATTCAAATAAATCAAAAAACGAGCCTAACAAGGCGCCGTCTGTGATGAGAAGTCCTGCGGAGATTAAGAAACTCTAAATGCCAAAAAAAGCTAAATTAGCATTCATTTTGTGTGTGTACATATAATTTAGAGACAAAATACTGCATTGATGGGATATATAGTTTGTGTCCATTCAACAACACTAAAGGTAGGTATGAAAAACACTAATATTTTTTCTATTAACTCTGGAATTTACGCTTATATCAAGAACGCTGTCTTTAACTTGAAGTGACGTAGCAATCGTTGTTTGTGGTGGTCACAAAAAAGATTCAAGTTAAGCTCATGCACTAATTTGAACGATGCAGACATGTTTGTTACTGGATACTTTCTAACATGCTTCTGCCTTGGAGACTAAATGTGTAAGTAATATGGAACTTGTTTATTTTAACAAGTGTGCTGTTTTAGACTGCAATACTGTTCAAGTATGTAAGTCTAGCTTGTGTACTTAGCTGTTGTGTAGCTCCTTAAACGTTTACCTTTTGTAAACGATTTGACTGAAATAGAAGAAAAGACCAACCATGTGTGTTTACTGGGGGACATTTCGATGTTAACTAGCTTTGAACAAGTAAATACGCCGCAGGACTGCTTGTATCGGAAAGTATAGATGCAAGCCGGCATCTGACCGATATCCGGTATCAATATTGATTTGGGACACCCCGAGTTGTAATAATTAATGGTTTGTAAACAGACATTTGAGTATAAGGCCCAACGACATGACACAAAAAAGTCAATTTAACCCGAAACAGCCCACATTTTGCCTCAGGATGCTAATTAATCTGCGATATCACACGATCAGCATAATTCTTTCTGGGCGTTTAGTAAACATGCTGCAGGACTGCTCGTATCGGACACAATATCACACATTTTACATGCAAGTCAATACAATCCAATTATTGTTTTTGTTCATGTGGTCTACATGTTATGTAGACCACAAGGAAGTCTTTTCCATTTAGAAAAAAAAAAAAATAATATGACCCCTTTAACACGCCCTATAATCCGGTGTGCCTTTTGTATGAAAATAGACCTGACTGGACCCGCTCATCGGCAGTGCGCTTTATAATCCGGTACATTGGGGGCAAGGTATTCATTGGAAGGGAGGCCACTATTTGAGGAAATACAGTATTTACCGCCGCTCAAAAATCCACATCTTGTCATTTTAGCTCAATATCCGCTCCTAAGATTATTTTAGGAGAAACATTTTTCATTTCAGAGGCTAATTAGAGTACAAAATGCACAAATTGACTCACTGAACTCACATCCACGATCATTTTACAGCTCTTGCAGGGTCCGATCTGGCCAAACAGCTCCAGGATGAGGGCTTCTGTCACATCCCGCGACAGGTTCCCCACGTACCTGTGCACAAACACGTCAAGTAATGGCCAAATAACCCCTACAAATAGGAGGTAAAAGATGTTTAACACTGGAAATGGCATAGCTAGTGGAACAAAATATAAGACACACACATCTTCGATCTGACTTGAGTTTATCTTGCTACTAGTGTGGTTTAAACATAGCAACATGCTAATATAAACCAGGAAATACAGTTAGCCTTCTGTTATGTAAACCAGTGGTCCCCAACCACCGGTCCGGGGACCGGTACCGGTCCGTGATGCATTTGCTAACGGGCTGGAGAGAAACATTAGATAATTTATGAAGGACTGCATTTTCTCCGACTTAACTTTGGCCTGTTCCAGCAGACCATGGGTGTCAAACTAGTTTTCATTGAGGGCCACACCGCAGTCATGGCTGCCAATATAGGGCCGCTTGTAAAGAATAGAATAGAATATATCTTTACTGTCATTGTACAACGAAATTGTAAGCAAAACTAATTTAGTGCAAATTCATAATAACACATAAAAACATAGATAAATAGATACAAATACAGTAAATAATTAACGAATTTGCCTATGAATTAAAATACTTAAAAAAAAATTACGTAAAGAGTAAAAAAAATCTGCCAATTTTACCACTGTTTTTACAGAAAAAAACTGGCAGCTTAGTTGCCAGTAAAATATTTTACTGTAAAAAAATTAGTTTTTTATGATTATTATTTTTACAACAAATCAAAATACAGTACCGCTGTTTATTTTTATTTTGGCAAGATGCCAGTTTTTTACTATAATAAAATTCGGTACCGTAAAATCATCAACCGTGGATTTTACAGTAAAAAAACAAAAAAAACCTGACAGCTCAGTCGACAGAATTTTACTGTAAAAAAACAATCATTGGTCGTTTTTTCCCCAACTTACAGTATTATGCTGTAAAAAGACTCCCTAAATTTTACAGTAAAAATCTATTGGTCATTCTTATAGTGTACAATTCGATGGATAACCTGCTTTGAAATCATAAGTTAAGCAGATATTTAAGTATTTATTTGGATTTTGACCAACAATGTTAGATAATATAATATTTCTTGCAATATTGGACAATTTTTTTCCTCCTGTCAAACTAGAAAAAAAAAGGTAATACATTTAGTAAGAAAATAAGAAAATATAAAGGTATTTTATTGAAACATTATTTCCAGGCTTTTGCGGGCCATATAAAATGAGGTGGAGGGCCAGATCTGGTCCGCGGGCCTTGAGTTTGACACCTGTGCACTAGACACATCAATAAGCTTGTTTATAGATGTACAATAAAACTCCTCATAGGAAGTCGCCATTTCTTATAACTTTGTGACATGATACAATGCACATTAATGAACATATCAAATATAAATGTGACAGATTGTAGCCAAAGGCTGATTTCCATCTGCATCTCATTGCAAAGAAACACTAATTCAGCGTTATAGTGAGTTGGATTTTTCATGCACTTATTCTTGCTGTATTTATCTGGCACAAGTGGAAAGCCGGTCCCTGAGAATAATGCCTACATCGGTGTTTTTCAACCTTTTTTGAGCAATGGCACATTTTTTGCCTTGAAAAAAATGCGGAGGCACACCACCAGCAGAAATCATTAACAAAACAAAACTCAGTTGACAGTAAAAAGTCGTCGTCGCAATTGTTGGATATGACTTTAAAGCATAACCAAGCATGCATCAATATAGCTCTTGTCTCAAAGTAGGTGTACTGTCACCACCTGACTTATTTGGACTTTTTTGCTGTTTTCCTGCGTGTCGTGTTTTAGTTCTTGTCTTGCGCTCCTATTTTGCTGGCTTTTTCTCTTCTTTTGGTATTTTCCTGTAGCTGTTTCATGTCTTCCTTTGAGCGATATTTCCCGCATCTACTTTGTTTTTATCCTTCTTCGTGGGGACATTGTCGATTCTCATGTCATGTTGGGATGTACATCGCGGACACCGTCTTTGCTCCACAGTAAGTCTTTGCTGTTGTCCAGCATTCTGTTTTTGTTTACTTTGCGGCCAGTTCAGTTTTAGTTTCGTTCTGCATAGCCTTCCCTAAGCTTCGATGCCTTTTCTTAGGGGCACTCACCTGTTGTTTAAGCATTAGACACCTTTTTACCTGCACACTGCCTCCCGCTGTTCCCGACATCTACAAAGCAATTAGCTACCTGCTGCCACCTACTGATATGGAAGAGTATTACACGGTTACTCTGACGAGCTCTAGACCAGTGTTTTTCAACCTTTTTTACGTTGAAAAAATGCGGAGGCACACCACCAGCAGAAATCATTAAAAAAACGAAACTCAGTTGACAGTAAAAAGTCGTCGTCGCAATTGTTGGATCTGACTTTAAAGCATAACCAAGCATGCATCAATATAGCTTTTGTCTCAAAGTAGATGTACTGTCACCACCTGACACATCACACCCTGACTTATTTGGACTTTATTGGTGTTTTCCTGTGTGTAGTGTTTTAGTTCTTGTCTTGCGCTCCTATTTTGGTGGCTTTTTCTCTTTATTTTTATATTTTCCTGCAGCAGTTTCATGTCTTATATTTCTTGCATCTACTTTGTTTTAGCAATCAAGAATATTTCAGTTGTTTTTATCCATCTTTGTGGGGACACTGTCGATTGTCATGTCATGTTCGGATGTACACCGCGGACGCCCTCTTTGCTCCACAGTAAGTCTTTGCTGTCGTCTAGCATTCCGTTTATGTTTACTTTGTGGCCAGTTCAGTTTTAGTTTCGTTCTGCATAGCCTTCCCTAAGCTTCAATGCCTTTTCTTAGGGGCACTCACCTTTTGTTTATTTTTAGTTTAAGCATTAGACACCTTTTTACCTGCACACTGCCTCCCGCTGTTCCCGACATCTACAAAGCAATTAGCTACCTGCTACCACCTACTGATATGGAAGAGTATTACGCGGTTACTCTGCCGATCTCTAGAGCAGTGTTTTTCAACCTTTTTTGAGCAACGGCACATTTTTTGTATTGAAAAAAGCAGAGGCCCACCACCAGTAGAAATCACACAAAAAACGAAACTCAGTTGACAGTAAAAAGTCGTCGTCGCAATTGTTGGATATGACTTTAAAGCATAACCAAGCATGCATCAATATAGCTTTTGTCTCAAAGTAGGTCTACTGTCACCACCTGTCACATCACGCCATTTTTTTTGCTGTTTTCCTGTGTGTATTGTTTTAGTTCTTGTCTTGCGCTCCTATTTTGGTGGCCTTTTTGTCTTTTTTTGGGGTATTTTCCTGTAGCAGTTTCATGTCTTTCTTTGAGCGATATTTCCCACATCTACTTTGTTTTAGCCATCAAGAATATTTCAGTTGTTTTTATCCTTCTTTGTGGGGACATTGTCGATTGTTATGTCATGTTCGGATGTACATCGCGGACGCCGTCTTTGCTCCACGGTAAGTCTTTGCTGTCGTCCAGCATTCTGTTTTTGTTTACTTTGCGGCGAGTTCAGTTTTAATTTCGTTCTGCATAGCCTTCCCTAAGCTTCGATGTCTTTTCTTAGGGGCACTCACCTTTTGTTTATTTTTTTGTTCAAGCATTAGACACCTTTTTACCTGCACACTGCCTCCCGCTGTTCCCGACACCTACAAAGCTATCAGCTACCTGCTGCCACCTACTGATATGGAAGGGTATTACGCGGTTACTCTGCCGAGCTCAACAACAACACATAATTTGAAGACTATAATTAGTGATTTGCAAAAAATATTTCTTACCCCAAATAGGTGATATTAGATAATCTCCCACGGCACACCAGACTGTGGTTGAATAACACTGGCCTACATTAAACCGTTCCGTGGTGAAAAAAAAAAAAAGGTTGGGGACCACTGATGTAAGCGACTTAGGTAGAATATTTCCCCTGGAGGATGGATTCAAAGAAGGACATTTAAAGGCCTAAAGCTCGATTTTCAGGGATTAATTGCTCGCCGGAGCCTTGTGCGAAAATGAGTCATTTCCTTGTTTTGCTGCTCATTAGCCGCAATAGCTCACAAGACGAATAACAAAAACGTGTCGCGTTTGCTCTCCTGTCTCGTTCGGCTCACTTTGATAACAACAAAGAGAATTATTATTCATGGAAAATTAGGAAAACCACTTGGGGATTTTTCCGGAATTAGCTTGCTAGCATTCGAGACTTAGCTCGATGTGGCGAATTAGCCGGATTGGAAATTCCCTCGGTTCAACGTAGAAATACAATAACGGAGGTGTATTTCAAGTAAATAAATGACATTAATGGGTGTGGTTGAAAGTGTTTATAGTGCAAAACAAACACACTCACAGCGTTTTAGGCTGGTCATCGTCCATCCTGGCCGAGAACGTGTCGCAACCGCGGGGTGCTAATCCACGAGCGTCGCGGGCAGCTCGCCTGTGACACCGACCGCTTGTTTCTTCTTCTTTCTTTTTTTTTGTCGTTTTTTTTTTTAATTTCTTTTTTTAATGTGGCGCAGTAGGAACTAAAATGCCGCCGCCGCCGCCGCCGCCGAGGGAAGCTCCTGAGCGAACAATGGAGAAATGGGCAGCCGACAAAGATGGCGGAGCGGCCGAGGCTGGTGTCAAAGAGCGCATGCGCGACCCTTGAGCAAGACAACAAAAAAAAGAAAAAAAGAAAAAAGAGGAACTTCTTGGACCTGAATGAAGATTCATAATTATGAAATGAAAAGTCGAAATTGTGAAATAAAGTGTCATGGTTATGGGATAAAAGTCATGTTTATGAAATATAAAGTCGAATTTATGAGATAAAAAGGGTCAACATTGTGAGATAAAAAGTCGAAATAATGAAGTAAAAAGTTATAATTATGAGATAAAACGGGTCAACATTGTGAGAAGGAAAGTTGAAACGCTTAAATAAAGTTATAATTATGAGATAAATCATGATTGTGAGATTAAAACATCGAAATTATGAGCTAAGAAAATCGAAATGATAAAATTAAATCATAATAATGAGATAAGTTAAAATTGTGAAATAAAAAAAGGCAAAAATTATGATATAAGTCATAATTATGACATATAAAATCTAAATTATTAGTTAAAAATGTATAATTATGAGGTAAAAAAGTCATAATTGTGAGATAATACATTTAAATTGTGAGGCAAGAAAGCAGATATGCTGAAATAAAGTCAAAATTATGAGATAAGAGTTGAAATTATGACATAAAAAGTCAACATGATGAAATTAAGTCACAATTATGAGATAAAAAGTCATAATTATGGGATGAAAGTCAAAATTATGAGACAAGAGTCGAAATTATGAGATAAAAAGTCAAAACTGTGAAATAAAGTGTCATGATTATGGGATAAAAATTAAATTAAATTAAAAAGTCTTAATTTTGAGATAAAAAGGGTCAACATTATGAGAAGGAAAGTCAAATCACTTAAATAAAGCCATAATTATGATATCATAATTGTGAGATTAAAACATCGAAAATTATGAGCTATAAGAAAGTCGAAATGTTATAATAAAGTCATAAAAATGAGATAAAAGTTGAAATTATGAAATAAAAAAGTCAAAATGATGAAATAAAAAGTCATAATTGTGAGATAATACATTTAAATTGTGAGGCAAGAAAGCCGAAATTCTGAAATAAACTCAAAATTATGAGATAAGAGTTGAAATTATGACATAAAAAGTCAAAATGATGAAATTAAATCACAATTATGACATAAAAAGTCAAAATGATGAAATTAAATCACAATTATGAGATAAAAAGTCATAATTATGGGATAAAAGTCAAAATTATGAGACGAGTCGAAATTATGAGATAAAAACTCAAAATTGTGAAATAAAGTGTCATGATTATGGGATAAAAATTAAATTAAATTAAAAAGTCTTAATTTTGAGATAAAAAGGGTCAACATTATGAGAAGGAAAGTCAAAACACTTAAATAAAGCCATAATTATGAGATCATAATTGTGAGATTAAAACATCGAAAATGATGAGCTAAGAAAGTCGAAATGTTATAATAAAGTCATAAAAATGAGATAAAAGTTGAAATGATGAAATAAAGAAGTCAAAATGATGAAATAAAAAGTCATAATTATGAGATTTAAACATCGAAATTATGAGCTAAGAAAATCGAAATGACAAAATTAAATCATAATAATGAGATAAAAGTTAAAATTGTGAAATAAAAAAAGTCCAAAATTATGATATAAGTCATAATTATGAGATATAAAATCTAAATTATTAGTTAAAAATGTATAATTATGAGGTAAAAAAGTCATAATTGTGAGATAATACATTTAAATTGTGAGGCAAGGAAGCCGAAATGCTGAAATAAAGTCAAAATTATGAGATAAGAGTTGAAATTATGACATAAAAAGTCAAAATGATGAAATTAAGTCACAATTATGAGATAAAAAGTCATAATTATGGGATAAAAGTCAAAATTATGAGACAAGAGTCGAAATTATGAGATAAAAAGTCAAAATTGTGAAATAAAGTGTCATGATTATGGGATACAAATTACATTAAATTAAAAAGTCTTAATTTTGAGATAAAAAGGGTCAACATTATGAGAAGGAAAGTCAAAACACTTAAATAAAGCCATAATTATGAGATCATAATTGTGAGATTAAAACATTGAAAATTATGAGCTAAGAAAGTCGAAATGTTATTATAAAGTCATAAAAATGAGATAAAAATTGAAATTATGAAATAAAAAAGTCAAAATGATGAAATAAAAAGTCATAATTGTGAGATAGTACATTTAAATTGTGAGGCAAGAAAGCCGAAATGATGAAATAAAGTAAAAATTATGAGACGAGTCGAAATGATGAGATAAAAAGTCAAAATGATTAAATAAAGTCACAATTATAAGATAAAAAGTCATAATTAGGGATATAAATCAAAATTATGAGACAAGGGTCGAAATTATGAGATAAAAAAAAATTCGAAATCATCAGATAAAATGGGATAGAAATGATGAAGTAAAAAGTCATAATTATTAGATATAAAGTCATGTTTATGAAATATAAAGTCGAAATTATGAGATAAAAAGTCTTCATTTTGAGATAAAGGGGGCAATATTATAAAAGAAAGTCAAAACGCTTAAATAGACATAATTATGAGGTAAAAGTCTAGATTATATGATACAAGTCATAATTGTGAGATTAAAACATCGAAATTATGAGATAAGAAAGTCGAAATGATCAAATTAAGTCATAATTATGAGATGAAAGTTAAAATTATTAAATAAAAAAGTCAAAATGATATAAAAAGTCATAACTATGAGATATAAAATCTAGATGAGATATAAAACCTAAATTATGAGACAAAAATGTATAATTATGAGGTAAAAAGTCATAATTGTGAGATAATACATTTAAATTGTGAGGCAAGAAAGCCGAAATGCTGAAATAAAGTCAAAATTATGAGATAAGAGTCGAAATTATGACATAAAATGTCAAAATGATGAAATAAAGTCACAATTATGAGATAAAAAAGTCATAATTATGGGATAAAAATCAAAATTATGAGACAAGGGTTGAAATTATGAGATTAAAAAAAATCAAAATTATGAGACAAGAGTCGAAATTATGAGATAAAAAGTCAAAATGATGAAGTAAAATGTCATAATTATGAGTTAAAAAGTCATGTTTATGAAGTATAAAGTCGAATTTATGAGATAAAAAGTCATAATTTAAATAATAAATAAAAAGGGTCCACATTATTGGAAGGAAAGTCGAAACGCTTAAATAAAGTTATAATTATGAGATAAATGATAATTGTGGGATTAAAACATCAAAATTATGAGCTAAAACAGTCGAAATGATCAAATTAAGTCATAATAATGAGATAAAAGTTAAAATTATGAAATGAAAAAAGTCAAAATGATGATATAAAGTCATAATTATGAGATATAAATCTAGATGAGATGTTAAAATGTATACCGTAATTATGAGGTAAAAAGTCATAATTGTGAGATAATACATTTAAATTGTGAGGCAAGAAAGCCGAAATGGTGAAATAAAGTCAAAATTATGAGACGAGTCAAAATTATGACATAAAAAGTCAAAATGATGAAATGAAGTCACAATTATGAGATAAAAAAATCATAATTATGGGATAAAAATCGAAATTATGAGATTTTAAAAAATCGAAATAATGACACAAGAGTCGAAATTATGAGATAAAAAGTCGGAATGATGGAGTAAAAAGTCATAATTATGAGATAAAAAGTCATGTTTATGAAATATAAAGTCGAAATTATGAGATAAAAAGTCATCATTTTGAGATAAAAGGGTCAACATTATGAGATAAGGATAGTCAAACCGCTTAAATAAAGTTATAATTATGAGATAAATCTAGATTATGAGATACAAATCATAATTGTGAGATTAAAACATAGAAATTATGAGATTAGAAAGTCGAAATGATCAAATTAAGTCATAATATAGTGTTGAAAGTTAAAATTATGAAATAAAAAAGTCAAAATGATATAAAAAGTCATAATTATGATATATTGAATCTAAATTATTAGTTAAAAATGTATAATTATGAGGTAAAAATGTATAATTATGAGGTAAAACGTCATAATTGTGAGATAATACATTTATATTGTGAGGCAAGCCGAAATTATGAAATAAAGTCAAAAATTATGAGACGAGTGGAAATTAAGAGATAAAAAGTCAAGATGATGAAATAAAGTCACAATTATGAGATAAAAAGTCATAATTATGGGATAAAAGTCAAAATTATAAGACAAGGGTCGAAATTATGACATTTAAAAAATCGAAATTATGAGACAAGTCAATATTATGAGATAAAAAATCTAAATAATGAAATAAAGTCACAATTATGAGATACAAAGTCATAATTGTGAGATAAAAAGTTGATTCAACACGATTCTCGCAATGTATTATTTGGTATAATAGTTATAATGAAACTTTTTCAAAACAGGTAACAGGTGAGGAAAGCTCCTTCTGGTTGCGTGCACATGGCCTAAAAACGTATTTTAAAAAATATATTTAAAATAATTTTTTAACATTTTTGGAAAATGATCAATCAATTTAGAACCAGGATGAATAATAATCCGAATGCGAACCAATTTTTTTTGTGCACCCCTAGAGAATAACATATGAATATAAATGTATAATATATGTACATACATATCAAATATTACACAATTGCCTATGCATTTCATTATTATATATATATTTTTTCCTCATTACGCCCATTGGGTTGAGTTTTTACTTGCCCTGATGATGGGGGTCCTGAACCCAGGATGTCATTGTGGCTTGTGCAGCCCTTTGAGACACAAAACTTTCTGTTACCGGCGAGCAGACAAAAGCTGTCTTTGATCTTACCAATCAAAAGGCTTGTAAAACTCCACTGTGTAGGATGGGAAGTGACATGAAGGCGTCGGTTTCTTTGATCTATTGTAATCCACAGTAAGATTTTGTCTTGACCCGAGATCTACAAAGCGGAGAGGAAGCAGGACCTGACGCAAGCTCCGGGCAGCTTTTCTTTGAACTGTTTTGTGACCGAGCGCAACGGCTGTTTACGACCCCCTTCCTTTAGAAAACAGCTGTTGCTATGTAATTAGGGAAAGTCCAAATAAAAGAGGAGGCGTGCAACCTTTCGTCAGAGCGTGGAGGAAGACTGTTCAAAGAGTACAGCCCAGACGTTTCTCCTCAATGAGCTAAATTGAATTCTGTCTCTGTTTAATTCCTTGCTTCTTGTCTGTTTAATAGATGTCATCAGTGTTTGAACCTGACAGTTATTGTAAATAAATTTAAAAATGGTACAGCAACTGCATTTTTAAATAAAAATAAAAAATTTTGGCCATTGAGCTGCCAGTTTTTTTTTTGTACGGTAAATTCTATTATCCTTTTTACAATGTATAACTTGCTTTGAAAGGATCGGTCAAGCAGGTATTTTATTTATTTTTACAAGGAAAAAAAAAAGGTATGTATATTTGTTGCATTATTAGATAATACACTATATTGCCAAAAATATTCGGCCACCTGCCTTTACTCACATATGAACATGAAGTGCCATCCCATGGAATTGTCCAAAATGTTTTGGTATCCCGGAGCATTCAAAGTTCCTTTCACTGGAACTAAGGGGCCAAGCCCAACTCCTGAGAAACAACCCCACACCATAATTCCTTCTCCACCAAATTCCACACTCAGCAAAAGGCAGTCCGAAATGTAGCGTTCTCCTGGCAACCTCCAAACCTAGACTCATGGTCCATCAGATTGCCAGATGGTAAAGCGTGATTCATCAGTCCAGAGAAGGTGTCTCCACTGCTTTAGAGTCCAGTGGCGACGTGCTTTACACCACTGCATCCCACGCTTTGCATTGGACTTGGTGATGTATGGCTTAGATGCAGCTGATCGGCCATGGAAACCCATTCCATGAAGCTCTCTGCGTACTGTATGTGGGCTAATTGGAAGGTCACAGGAAGTTTGGAGCTCTGTAGCAACTGACCGCTCTCTGTCAGTTTACGTGGCCTACCACTTGGCGGCTGAGTTGCTGTTGTTCCCAAACTCTTCACTTTTCTTATAATAAAGTTGACTTTGGAATATTTAGGAGCGAGGTCATTTCACGACTGGATTTGTTGCACAGGTGGCATCCTATGACAGTTCCACGCTGGAAATCACTGAGAGCGGCGCATTTTTTCACAAATGTTTGTAGAAACAGTCTCCATGCCTAAGTGCTTGATTTTATACACCGGGCCAAATGATTAGGACACCTGATTCTCCTCATTTGAATGGGTGGCCAAATACTTTTGGCAATATAGTGTATATTAAATAAATACATGTATTTTTTTGTCAAAATGGAAAGAACAAATACATTTAATTAGAACAGATACATATTATTTCCATATAGGGTCTTGCGTTTGACACCTGTGGCCTACATGATATTTGGGCCTATAATTAAGTGTTAATAGGTATTTTCGCTTTAATCTCATCGTGTATTCCTGCAGGTGTTTTATTGATTGATTGAGAAGTTTATTGACATCTTAAAGAATTGAATCCAGGTAATGCTTTAAAAAGGCTTGTTTCCATTGTGGTCCATCAAATATTCATCAGTGTGCCAGTGAAAGCACACAAAAACGTATTTAAGTGCTACTAAAACATGATTTATTTTCATAACACCAAAAAAAGCAAACCCTGAAAGAAAAAAAAAGAGTCCCAAAAAAGTGTCCGTCCAGCTTAATGTTTTTTTTTTCCAGACCTCATCTGAGCAGACAGTTGTGTTCGGTGACCAGCTTCTCCAGCCTCTTGATCTTGCGCTTGTTCTTGGGCATGGTTTTGTCGTACATGCCGTTCTTCAGGAGGTGCTCCTTGCTGTGGTGCACCTGGGCGCCGTGCTCCAGCTGGAAGGAGCACAGGGCCTTCAGGGGCCTCAGCAGGACCTGCGAGCGGAAAGACTGATGCTGATATTGCAGATTCATTAGCATCCTGAGGCAAAATGTGGGCTGTTTCCCCCAGCCTGGATCCAATATTGACATCCAATATCGGCTTCAATCTAAACAAGTATCAAATAATTATAGTTACACATACAAAGTTATCAGCTTGTTAAAAAGTATCCAGTGACAAACGTGTCCGCATCGTTCAACTTACTGTCTCAGGAGCTTAGCGTCATGGATTACTGTGGCCAGGCGGTGCCCGTCGATAACAAAACACCACTCCGCTTCAACTTAAAGACAGCACACGGTCCATTCCAAGTGGTTACGTGTTTTTCATACCTGCCGTTGTTCTCAGCGGGCCCCACTCAGCAAGCGTTCTTAAGAACAAATGTTCTTAGGCCCACTTACGAAGTTTTTAAGGAGATTCACCAATTATTCACCAATATTGGCACCTTTTCTTTGAACTGTTTTGTAACCAAAGGCGACGGCTGTTTACGACCCCCTCCCCTTGGAAACAGCTGTTGCCATGTAATCAGGGAAAGTCCAAATAAAAGAGGAGGGGTAGAATTCTCTTACCAGAGCGTGGTGGAAGACTGTTCAAAGAGTACAGCCCAGACGTTTCTCCTCAAGGAGCTAAATTGAATTCTGTCTCTGTTTAATTCCTTGCTTCTTGTCTGTTTAATAGATGTCATCAGTGTTTGAACCTGACAAGTACACTTGTCATTCACTTCAATTTCACTAATATTCACCAATGTTTTCTTAGCTGGGATTTGTTCGTAAGTAAGAACAACATCTACGAGCGCTCCAGAGCACTCTTGGGGTGGCCTATTGGTTTTTAAGTGTGACAAGTTCCCTTAATTCTATTGTCTAATGTTAAATTAATATCATAGATACATATATATAGATACATATATATATATATATATATATAGATACATATATATATATATATATATATATATATATATATATATATATATATATATATATATATATATATATATATATATATATATATATATATATATATATATATATATATAGTTTGATACATTTTGTATTATTTGCACAGCTATGTTATTTATTTTACATAGAAAAATATGTTTCTATTTTATTTATGTTATGTAATTATGTGCTACTTAAACAGTTTCCTTTCTGTGCTGTTAAAACCCATCTTGACTAACTGGGTTAATAAAAGTTTTTACAGTACTGTCGGAATAATTGTATCTAAGTTATCACAAAACTTTGTGTTTCAATGAGTTCCCGGCGAGAGGACAAATGCTGTGTTTGATCTTTCCAATCAAAAGGCGTGTAAAACTCCACTGTGTAGGATGGGAAGCGACATGAAGGTGTCGGGTTCTTTGATCTATTGTAATCCACAGGAAGATTTTGTCTTGACCCGAGATCTACAAAGCGGAGAGGAAGCAGGACCTGAACCCCCTCCAGGCACCTTTTCTTTGAACTATTTTGTAACCAAAGGCGACGGCTGTTTACGACCCCCTCCCCTTAGAAACAGCTGTTGCCATGTAATCAGGGAAAGTCCAAATAAAAGAGGCGTAGAATTCTCTTGCCAGAGCGTGGTGGAAGACCGTACAGTGTTTGAACCTGACAAGTACACTTGTCATTCACTTCAATGTCACTGAATATTGCTCAAAAATGAATATCTTTAAATGTATACTTTCACCGGAAAATATATCGAGATGTATATCAAATATTGAGTTTAAGTAAAAATATATCGAGATATACTTTGTCGATATCGCCCAGACCTACCCCCTGCAGAGATAGCTCTGCTTGGTTCATCTTACACCGTCCCAGAGCATACAAGGACTGTTGTGATGTGATTTGTATTGTATTTGTCTTTTGGTCAAAGATCTATTCTCCAAGTGGGTTCATTTTGTGATTGATGCTGTTTTACAGCCTTTCCCAATGTTTAACCAAGACATTCTTGTTCACTATCAGTCTTAATTATGATAATAATAATTGTCAGAATATTTGTATATACTGTAAGTTATCACACAACTTGTTTTCCCATGAGTTCAGGCTGCCCCGCGAGAAGACAAAAGCTGTCTTTGTACTTATCAAGCAAAAGGCTTGCAAACCTCCTCTGTGTGCTATGGGATGCGACGTGGAGGTGTCGGTTTCTTTAATCTATTCGACAGCCACAGGAAGACCTTGTCATGACCCGAGATCTACAAAGCAGAGAGGGAGCAGAACCTGACACCGTTCCAGGCACCTTTTCTTTAAACTGTTTATGACCGAGTGCGGCAGCTGTTTATGACCCCCCCTCCCCTTAGAAACAGCCGCAGCCATGTAATCAGGAAATGCCCAAATAAATGAGGAGGCGTGGAGCTCCCTCCTCAGAGTGGTGGGGTGACGCTGTGCGAGGGTGCAGGCACACATTCGCTCTCCTCATGAGCTAAATTGAATCCTATCTCTGTTTGCTTCCTTTGCTTCTTGTCTAATATAGTAGATGTCATCTGTGTTTGAACCTGGCAATAATAATGGATTAGATTTTGTATAGCGCTTTTCTAGACACTCGAAGCGCTTCGCCGAGAAGTGAGAAGCCATCATTCATTCACACCTGGTGGTGGTAAGCTACTTTGGTAGCCACAGCTGCCCCGGGGTAGATTGACGGAAGCGTGAATAGGATCTAAATCGATACCTCTTGGAAGACGTCGTTGTGCTCCAGGATGGACAAAGCGACGGCAGCACACTCCAGCGTGGACAGACAGATGTTGGAGGGCTGAGTCCGTATCACGTACTGGCTGGACAGAGTCCTGTTGAGCTGCACCTGGTGGACACAATCAGTCCACACCCACGTTACGGGTTTTTCATTTGGTAGTGTATCCGGAAAATATTATTTTTTCCTACACTTTATGTTACAGTCCTATTCCGAAATGGAATACATTAATTTTTGTCCTCAAAATTCTACAAACAAGACCCCATAATGACAATTTGAAAAGTTTAGTTTTTAAATTGCAAATATATTAAAAATAAAAAACTCAAAAATCACATAAGTAGTCACTCAATACTTTGTTGATATACCATTTGGAATATCTTTGGGTAGTTTCGCCCATTCCTCTTCGCAGCACCTCTCAAGCTCCATCATTGGATGGGAAGCATTTGTTTTCATCCAGGATGTCTCTGTACATTGCTGCATTCATCGGAGTCTAGTCCGGGAGGGGACCAAAACCCAATAGTCACTCTTTTAGAACTACAGCATTTCTCTGTGGAGAGAGGAGAACCTTCCAGATGGTAGAGTGGCCAGACGGAAGCCATTTTTTAGTAAAAGGTTTGCCAAAATGCACCAGGAAGACTCTCCGACCATGAGAAACTAAATTCTCTGGTCTGATGAGACAAAAGATTGAAGTCTTTGGCGTCATGTTTGGAGGAAACCAGACCGATACCATCACTACAGTGGTGGTAGCATCATGCTGTGGGGATGGTTTTCAGCGACAAGAACTGGGAGACTAGTCAGGATAGAGGAAAAGATGAATGCAGCAATGTACAGAGACATACTGGATGAAAACCAACGCTTCCCATCCCATCCGAATACATGTGCTTTTTGAGTTTTTTTTAATTTTTACTACATTTGAAAAAATCTCTACATTTCCATGTTTTTCTGTCAAGATGAGTTGCTGAGTGTATATTAATGGGAAATAAAATTACCTTTTTTTTTTTTAGCAAATGGCTGCAATGAAACAGAGTGAACAATTTTAAAGGGGTCTAAATACTTTCCGTACGTGATTTAAATTTTTTGATGAATTTGCAAATTAAAAAAAACAAAAAAACTTTTACGTTGGCATTATGGGGTATTGTGTGTAGAATTTTGAGGACAACAGTGAATTAATTCCGTTTTGGAAAAAGGCTGCAACTTAAAATGTGGAAAAAAGTGAAGCACTGTGAAAACTTTTTTTGGACACTGAAGTAATATCACTGAATGTTTTGCGTTTGAATTTTGTGAACTGATTTATCTTTTTACAGGCAGCACGGTGGCAGATGGGTTAGTGCGTCTGCCTCACAATACAAAGGTGCTGAGTAGTCTGGGGTTCAATCCCGGGCTCGGGATCTTTCTGTGTGGAGTTTGCATGTTCTCCCCGTGACTGCGTGGGTTCCCTCCGGGTACTCCGGCTTCCTCCCACCTCCAAAGACATGCACCTGGGGATAGGTTGATTGGCAACACTAAAATGGTCCCTAGTGTGTGAATGTGAGTGTGAATGTTGTCTGTCTATCTATGTTGGCCCTGCGATGAGGTGGCGACTTGTCCAGGGTGTTCCCCGCCTTTCGCCCGATTGTAGCTGAGATAGGCTCCAGCGCCCCCGAAGGGAATAAGCGGTAGAAAATGGATGGATGGATTTTCTTTTTACATCAAATTATGACAATTTCATTGACTAAAAATGTGTGAGCAAAATTTGTGTTTGCAAAAATTCTGTGTACATTTTTTTCTTGTGGTGAATTCTTTATACAATGAATTTAAAAACACTGTTTTGACAAACCACATTTTTTAAACAGACACATTTTCAATGACATAAGCATAATTTGATGTAAAAAAATAAAAAATTTTTTTAAAAAAAAGCAGTTCACAAACACAAGCCTTTTAGTTTTTATAAATTCAGTGTCCCATAAGGCATTTGTAATAAAGACTACATGAATATTGCACAACACAGCAGTAGTTACCGGCACTCTTGTCTTGTTCTGTATATTGTACAGTATTTTGTATATTGTTTTTTATGTTGTACAAGATTGCTTATTATTTTTATTGGATAGTAGTCTATTTATTTCAATTCTTAGTTTTATCTTTATTACTTCTTGTGTAATTTATTTTTATCCCATATTTGTTCCCACTACCGCACCTTAAGTTGGAGTCCTTAATCTCGTTATATGCAAATATAATGACAATAAAGTCCATTCTATTCTATTCTAGTAGTAGCAATGTTGTAATAACTGCTTAGTCGGCATTAATAGCGCTGATGAGTTGGCTGCAAACAACAGTACGACGAGTGTACCATGACTGACATTTAGCGCTTCACGTGACCACTCATCAGACTTCAAATGCAGCTACTGCCCTCTTGTGGAGGTAAATACAAAAACGACATCAGGAGGTTCCCTACAGCCATATCCAACTTTCTTTTTTTAGCTGTTCGCTATTGAGAACCCGGCGGTTATTTATGTTTGCAGACAACGCACCAGGCGAGTAAAAGATCAGCGTTTAGGCTGAGCAGTTACACTATGGACGTCATTTGAAGCCTGCAGGCTGAGTTTGTAGGAAATGTAAGAAAAAAAAGGTATAACAACGTCGACACAATTGTATGTTTAAATATATAAAATATCTGTTTTTGGTATTTCTTTCACATAACTCAATAAATACAAAAATGGCGCTCGCATTCTATCTCTTTTCAGTATGCGGTGGAACAAGAATGGACGCCCCTGATTTGCACACCTGCTTGGGGAGGTGCAACATGCTGTTTTTGAGGAAAATGTTCTTGGCCTGGCTCCAGGTGCCGTCGATGATGATGACGTTATGAGGCGCGGCGCCCTCTTCTTCACCACGCTGCATCAGCTCCTCCAGGTTCTGGGACTGGGGGCCTGGGTACAGTATGAGAGTCCGGCCGTCCCGGCACACGTCGGCCAGCTCTGGGTTCCTGAGAACAGCAAAAAAATAAAATAAAGTGTGAATAAATGAAAAAGGACATGAAACTACAGTCTGCTTACTTGACGTCGTTAAAGCGCCGTCCGACAATGACGTTGCACTTCCCCGGTGGCAAACATGCAGCCAGGAGAGGCACCGTGCGTAGAACTCTGCTCTCCTGAAAGCCATACAGACACGACAGGAGTAGTAACTACTTTTGTTTTTGCATATGGGAAAAAAAAGAAGAAGCAGGCTTTGTATGGCATGTATTTACTGCCAAAACTCCACAAACACAAAAATAATTTTACTCACACCCAACGTTTCGCAAGTAAAAAACATCCATCCGTCCATTTTTACCACTTGTCCCTAAATTTGTTCAATTAAAAAACAATTCGCAAGTATAAAAACAATTTTCTTCAATTCAAAAGTGTGGTCCTCTGTGGTCCTCTGTGTTTTTAAAATGTTGATATCTATTTATTGTTTTAATTGGTTTTACCCTTTAAAATCGTTTTTAAATCATATTTATTTTTATATTGTTCTTATATTGGTTTCATATTTATTTATTTTTTGTTTTTTTATTCAGTCATTGGTGGAGCTAAGGATAATATTTGAATATTGTTTTTAATATTGTTGTGCAGCACTTTGGAAACATTTCTGTTGTTTAAATGTGCTATACAAATAAAGTGGATTGGATTGAAAAAGTTGATCGTCAAATAAAATTTAAAAAAAATAAAAATAATTTTCTTCAATTAAAAAACAATTTGCAAGTATAAATTTTTTTTGGGGAAAGTTGATTTTTTTTTTACATTTGCAAATATTTTTTTCAATTAAAGAAAATCGCTTTTATACTTGCGAATGTTTTTTTAATTATATAAAATTACTTTTTTGAAACCGTATTATCAATTGCAGAAATGTGTTTTTAAATTGGAAATATTTTTTTAAATTGCAGAAAATTGTTTTTGAACTTGCAAATCGTTTTTCAATTTAAAAAAAAGTGTTTTTTTACTTGTGAATCTTTTTTTTAATTGCAAAACATTGTTTTCAACTTGCTAATTGTTTTTTTTAAATGAAGAAAATAGTTTTTTATATAGATGGATGGACTTGCGAATCGTTTTTTATCTGCAGCAAATTGAGAGACAAGCTGTAGAAAATGAGAAGATGGTTGGATACGTACTTGCGAATCCTTGTTTTAATTGCAGAAACATGTTTTAATATCTGCTAATCTTTTTTTCAATTGAATACAATTGTTTTTGTACTCGCGAATGTTTTTTATTTATTTAATTAATTTAATCTATTTTTTTTAACTTGTGAATCGTTGGGCGTGAGTCAAATTATGTTTGTGTGTTGGTGGAGTTTGGCAAAAAGTCTCACTCCATAGCTTTGCTACACGTCTTAAAATTTTGGACAAAGAGGAAAAAAAGGCAAGATAGAAGAGCAGAGAGGACTCACCTCTGCAGGGTGCTGCACGATGTAGAAACATGTGGACACGTCCAGGGGTTGTGTCGGAAGGAAGGGGCAGAGACACACCTTCTGAGGGCGACTACGACAACACAGGAGGAAAGTTGAAGAGCTGTCATTGCCCCGGTCTTGACATGCATGGTCCCCCTCATTAAAGCAAGCACATATGTTAGAGAGGAGGCGGGGGAAGGATATAAGGCGGCCCTGTGTTGCATATACACTACAGGGTTTCCCGCAGCGCTCTGTTGTTAAGGCGGCCGCCTTAACAACAAAGAGCCACCGCTTAAACTAATCTCCTAACAAGCTGCTACGTTTCGTACTGCCTCGGTCAGTATGTCTCTGCAGCACTCAGCATTGTCCCACCCACACAACCATCTGATTGGTTACACGCAGAGCGGTAACAGCCAATCAGCAGTGCGTATTCAGAGCGCATGGAGTCAGTGCTCCTGCGGTGTAGTGAGCAGAAAGGTGTTTAGCAGGTAAGCATAAGGCAGCGGGACTCTCCCCAAATTATAATAAACACCTCCCAGTCAACTACTAGTAACATCACTATCAGCCCGTTGACCTTCTAGAAACATAAGCGGCAGCTAAGCTCTCTCCTTGAGCTGAAGGCTAATTAGCTTTTAGCGTAACGTTAGCTCACTGTGCGGGTGTTACGGACAGCAAAGCCCTGTCTGTCTGAGAGAAAGACAAGCATTATTGACCTACAGTTAACAACTAAGTTATTTCACTTTACCTTTTTCTGTGTTGAAGCAGCAAAAAAGGACATTATGTTAAATGAATAGTTTTTGTCTCTGATAGATGATATAATTATGTAACTGCATCATAAAGCCTACATGAACTCCATGGTGTTCAGGGAGGAATAGTCTCTCCTATTGCTATTGTACTATTTTTTCAGCTATAGTTACAATAAACATTTGTAATGTAGCAGCCTAGTTTTGAATGGCAGGGTCCCTGGTATCACATGTTGATAAAAATATAAAATTTACATAATAAAAATCAACTGCAGGCTTCCCAAATGCTGTAATAAATTAAGCATGAGTTGAGCATATGTCAGCATGTGGCCCCACTTTTAACTCTTTTTTTCCAAACGCTTATTGCAAACGCTTATTTACAGTAAGTCATTCATTTGACTTAGTAAGTCATTATTTTGACTTAGTAAATTACTAAGTCAAAATATTGACTTACTAAGTCAAAATATTGACTTACTAAGTCAAAATATTGACTTACTAAGTCATAATAATGACATACTTAGTATCTCAGGTAACTAGGACTGTTTTGTGTTTTGTTATTTACTTTACGGAAAAAATATCGAGATATATATCGTATTTTGCCATTCAGCATACGGAGCGGAAAACACAACCAAAAATTGTACGCTTCTTCACGCGACGAAGCCGGCCTACTTCACCACAGTCTGTAGTCTATTGCCCCCCCCAGGCTGTGGTGGCAGCGATGAGATGGAGACGTGAGGGTGGCGACAGGCCAAATTACAATGTTCCTTACACCCACCCACCCCCTTCCCTGTCCTTGCCCCTGTCCCGGGCGACGCGTCCCCTCCCCCTGGAGAGACACCACCTTAACTGACAAATTTTCTGGGGGAAACACTGCACTATATTGCCAAAAGTTTTTGGCCACCCATCCAAATGATCAGAATCAGGTGTCATAATCACTTGGCCCGGCCACGTAGATGACAGAGTCTGAACTCGCCTTTGTCTCTTTCAGGCTAGACTACTGCAACACACTTCTTGTCGGGATCCCCAGCAAAAACATCCAGAAGCTACAATACGTACAGAATAGTGCTGCTAGGATCCTGATGAGAGTGCGGAAATACAATCATATCACACCAACTCTCAAATCCCTTCACTGGCTTCCTGTTCCACGCAGGATTGAATTCAAAGTCTCCCTATCAACCCACCAGTGCCTCCATGGAAATGCCCCCCTCTACCTCAAAGAACTACTCACCCCCAAAACCTCCACACGACACTTCCGCTCCGGACAGGCTAACCTCTTCCAACCTCCGAGGGGACAAAAGCTACGAACAATGGGAGACCGGGCTTTCTGCTCCGCCACTCCCAGTCTGTGGAACGCTCTCCCTGACCACATGAGGGCACCACAGACTGTGGATGCTTTTAAAAAAGGCTTAAAAACCCTTCTTTTTAAAAAAGCCCATTTTAGCTATTTGGCTGTTTTACTTTTATTTTATTTTTTTAATACACTGTAGCACTTTGAGGTTGTTGACTCAATGTAACGTGCTTTTTACAAATAAAATCTATTATTATTATTATTATTATTATTGAACTTGACTGGCCTGCACAGAGTCCTGACCTGAACCCGATAGAACACCTTTGGGATGAATTAGAACGGAGACTGAGAGCCAGGCCTTCTCGACCAACATCACCAATGCACTTTTGGAAGAATGGTGGAACATTCCTATAAACACACTCCGCAACCTTGTGGACAGCCTTCTCAGAAGAGCTATAATAGCTGCAAAAGGTGGACCCATATCATATTGAACCCTATGGGTTAGGAATGGGATGGCACTTCAACTTCATATGTGAGTCAAGGCAGGTGGCCAAATACTTTTGGCAATATAGTGTATGTACGCTCTGTATTTAATTTAAATGTGCATGTCTCATGACACATTATGTGTATGTAATAATTGGCTACATTTCTGATAGTGTGCCATGTTGTTCCAGACTACAGCAAACGTGGCCAAATACACTATATTGACAAAAGTATAACCTAGCTAGCCTAGCCATAGCTTAGCTTAGCTTCACAGTGAAGTCTGCTCACCGGCACCGCAGACACGTCGGTCTTCTCTCGCTAACCTCGACCGGAAGCGCCGCCAGGTCCCCGAAGGCGTCGTCCAAGTGTCCGTCGCAGACGGAGGCGTCCGACTTGTCAAGCGGTTCAACTTTGAGCGGGGCAGAAGAAGAGGAACAAAGACCGGAGACTCGCTCCATTGCTAGCACATGCTAACAACAACAATTGCTAGTAGTAGCGAGCGAGCTAGCAACATAAATTGACATCAACTTAACTAGACTCACTCTTTTTCACGCATGTCTATATTTCATATCTCGCCTTTTTTTTAATCCTCGCATGTATTTGTTTCATATTTTAAACTGTGACTGCGACCATTTAGCCATGAAAAATATTTCCGGGTGATAATCACGTGACCTAGAGGCACTTCCGGGCCTCGACTCCATTAGGCTACCATTTATTGACCTGCATCCAGAGGTGGGTAGAGTAGCCAGAAATTGTACTCAAGTAAGAGTACTGTTACTTTAGAGATGCATTACTCAAGTAAAAGTAAGGAGTAGACACCCAAATATTTACTTGAGTAAAAGTAAAAAGTATGTTGTGAAAAAACTACACAAGTACTGAGTAACTGATGAGTAACCTGTTCGTTTAATGATGACGGCAACAAATAATGCACAAAAACATAAAAATAGCAATGAGCAAATTCAGAGCCAGGAATATCTCTTAAGCAACTAAAACAATAATATATATTAAATAATAATACATTAACATAAAAAAAATTAAGGCAAATTGAGCCATAGCCATAGGCTCAGTAGGCAGAGATTACAAAGGAAAATAACAAGTTAGCCAAGATTCAAGATCAAGATGCTTTATTATTGTCTATTCTTTAACATGTACAAGACACATAAGAACTGAAATGTCATTTTCGGCACAGTCCCACTAAGAGCAGACATACGTTACAGGGAGACAAGACGGGACCGCCAACGGATCAGCCACTTACGGCGCTCCTTAAAAAAGGTGGGAAAGAGGTGATATTGGGAAAGGGGGGAAGAGTACAAAATATCAGTCTAAGGCTGGACCCTCGGGAGGGGGTCCAGACTGAGTCCAAGGGAAAAAACCTCACATAGCATAGCACACATAAACATGTTACATATAATCACAACAACTCACAACAGAGGGGGGAGAGGGGGGGGGGGGTTTGGGGCCCTGGAGGCCAGCCTGCTGCTATAAAGCGCTACTAGCCATCCATAACCCCGGAATTAAGCAGTGGTGAAGGCGTTGGTTGAGGAAGGGGCGGGTGCGTGCATGTATGCCCAATTAACTTGGGTGTGATGTTGACATTTTTTTGTGGACTGGGGCCGATCTCAAAGTTCGACACCAGGTGTTGAGAAAAAGGGAGGTCAAAAGCGTCCATCGTTGAGGTGTCCTCGGGGGTGTTTTTCAGAACAGCCTGTTCCTGATAGCGTCAAAGCCATTCGAGGGAGTCAAATCGTAGATTAGGATGTTGTTTTCCTCGAGCAGTCAAAAACAATGACTTGCCTGCTCTATTTGTCCATGCTGGTTTCTCTCAAATTCAATTAAATTCTCCTTCTCAGCAAACTTCTCCATGATGTGATCCATCTTGCGATTCAGTTCAGAAATCGCCACAGTCTGTGTTCCCACAGCCCGGCCCAATCCTTCCATTGCAACGAACAGCCGTTGGGCTCCTTGAGTGGCAGCCATCGTCTTCCGAATTTGACGATACACCAGAGCAATGCCCAGCTCAATCAGCAGGTGCCCCGCGATCACGGTTCCAAATAGGTAGATGTCTTCCACGTCCTCGATGGAAAGGACTGAGAGGCACATGATTCTCCATTTATCCCAGGAGTCTCTCACGTACCCCGCAGCAATGGTTCCATCAGGGCAGCCAGGCTCCCCCGAACCTCTTTTCCTTGTCGAAAAGACTTTGTCAAATGCGTCGAGAGTCCAGCTGATCATATCCATGTTTGATGTTTAGAAAGAAAGAGGAGGCTTCAAAAAAGTTCAGACAAGACAAAAACGAAGAGAGCAAGCAGGGAAGGAGGGAGCGGAAAAAAATGTGACCGCCCTCACCAGAGGCAAGACAGAAAAGCCTTTACGCAAACCATAAACTGATAGGTGTGGGCTGCACGGTGCACCTGGGAACACACTGTGCACTTCTGATTGGTGTTTCTATGCATGCATGAGTGTGTGTGCGACTATGTGTGTGAGTGTGTGTGTCTCTGTCTGTCTATGAGGCTGCAGTGCGTTAATAAATGTCCCCACACGATGTACATTTGACAGTGATTCATAGCAGGGAAGCTAACATCAGCCTACGGTGACAGCCAAAATAGCTACTAATGTTACTTACCGCCATGTGCTTCCTCCAATTTGATGTTGAGTTCATGTAAACTTAAGCTTGTTAATCCTGTGACCACCTGGCTCTATTTGATTGGTGAAACGGAGTCAAACGTCACCAGTGACTGTATTTGATTGGTGAAACGCAGCCATGCGATAGATCCTACTTTGAAGGTCTGTCTGACAAACCAAAACAAACAAAGCGTGCATTAACAGATCGATAAAAATCAGTAGCGAGTAGCGAGCTGAATGTAGATAAATGGAGCGGTGTAAAAGTAGCGTTTCTTCTCTATAAATATACTCAAGTAAAAGTAAAAGTATGTTGCATTAAAACTACTCTTAGAAGTACAATTTATCCCAAAACTTACTCAGGTAGATGTAACGGGCTAAATGTAGCGCGTTACTACCCACCTCTGCCAGCATCAGTGCAGTTTTGAAAGGTTTAGAGGCAAATACTCAAATGGGTTGGAGTGGATGTATACAGTCTAAATAAAAATGTTTCACAACACCTTTCATCCTCACCTAAACGTTACTGCTCCACATATGAACACAGTGTATATTGAGTATTGACTTTCCCCCCCAAAATATTTCAAAATGAAATATTTGATGTGAAGAAATTGAGGCCTTAAATAGGTCAATAACTCATAACAACATTCATTTTGATTCATTATTTTTTGAGCAATGACAGTTTAAAAAAATCCAATCCATTCTTAAGGATATAGAAAGGCCCCACTCAAAAAAGTGTCATACATAAGTCAGACTTTTTTTTGTTTATTTATTTTTTTGTTTTTACTTTAAACGCTTAAATATCAACTCCAGATCTATCAGTTAATTAAAAAAAAAATGTTGGTCTTTTTTTTTTTTAAATGGAAAAATATGCAACATTTCTCCCCAAAAAATGCCAAAGTGGAATATTTATTGTGAAGTAATTGGAGACTTGATTAGGTCAATATTTAATCACAACATAGATTTGGATTCATTATTATTAAAAAAAAACAAAACAAAAAAAAAACACACTAAAATTCCCCAGGACCAAAATAGCGCCACTCACACATATTTTTTCGATTTTTTTTTTAACTTTCAACAATTAAATCTCTCGATCAACTTCAGATCAATACTGATTTTTTTTTAAATAGCAAAAACACAAAATATGCAATATTTTGCCCAAAAATATTTTGAAGTGTAATATATGATGTGTAAAGCCTTCAATAGGTAAATAATTCATTACAACATTGATTTTGATTCAATATTACTGTTTGAGCAATGACAGTTTTAAATTAAAATCAGTTTTATGTTTTTAGTCAAAATTACGAACTTTTTTATCGTTACATTTACCCTTTATGCTCTTTTATTTCACTTTTTAAATGATTTTTTGGTAATAATATTTTAAGAATATATAGTAACTGCATTCCCCAAACGTCTTAGCGGTACAGCGGAACCGGAAGTAGCCGCACTTAGCATAGTAACTACATTACCCAAAAGTCTTAGCGGTACATCGGAACCGGAAGTATAAACACAAACACAAGCGGAGTTTTGTTCGAGCAAGTATCTTACAGAGCTTAAAAAACAATCTTCCGCGTTGCTGACTGTTGTGTTATTGAAACAAACCACAAACTGAACATTTTATAGGCTTTGAAGGCGGTGACTTGCTCGTTTTCTGCGCGGTGAAGGGCGAATACCGTCACCAGGCAAGTCACACTCCTCTCTTTCACGTTTGAGGCATGCCTCTAAGTAATGGTGATAATAATATTAATTAAAATAAATAAATAAAAAATATAGCGTCGCCTTTCTGCTGCGTCGTCTTTAGCAAAGCAGGCGTGTACGTCGTTGTTTATGATGACTACAAATCCCGTGATGCCTTGCGCTGGCGGTAACCGCCTTTTTGAACCCACGTGATGCCCTCTGACCAATCCGCAGTGTCGTTACAGACGCAATGCGGGTGTCGGGATGTAAGGAGCAATGGCGACGGCCGAGCTGGTTTGGAGGCCGAATTGGAGCCGAATTTGACCAACGGGGAGCTGCTCAGGTAGATTATGAACGTTTCATGAACATAATCTGACGAGACATGTGTCAGGGTGCAGTTATAAGCCACAGTCTTAACAGTGGTGTTTTTGTTTTTTTAAACAATCTAACTTTTACCTTTCCTGTCAAGACTTTTTCACCTTTCTGAAGATGGAGAGTGCGTCCTCTTCCGCCTTCCATGTCCCGCCCCCCTCCACCAAGCAGACGTCAACAACACCCAACCTGGCGGCCAAACAGAGAGACATACGCAAGGCGCCGTCCTCCGTGACCCCGGCCTTCCTCGCCGACCTGGGCAGAGCCACCCTGCGGGGGATCCGCAAGTGTCCCCAGTGTGGCGTTTACAACGGCACCCGGGGGCTCAGCTGCAAGAACGCCGTTTGCGGCATATCCCTCAGGAACGCCTCGGCGGAGGCCAGGAGGGGCAGGAAGGACGTCGTCGAGGCGGTGAAAGTCATCACCGACGGCGAGGAGAAGGACCACCAGGGAGCGCAGGTGTTTTCGGTGTGTCAAAGAGGAAGAGGGGGCGCTCAGTTTGGCTTCGTCGATCTGGTCGCCACCGACGCCGCCATCGCCACGGGCGACAGAGCCTCCCTGCTGTCTCACATCAACCTGGGCCGCTGCTTCATGGCCGCCTGCAAACAGGGTCAAAAGGCGTCCTACGACAGCCTCTGCGTTCACATCAAGCAAGCCGCCGAGTGCGCCGACCTCGCCACGCCGCTCAGCGTCAAGAGTTCCGTCCTGGAGGCTCTACAGGCCTCCGTTCAAGCCAAGGAGGAGCTCTGGAGGCTGGCCACCGAGTCCCCGGGGCCCCTTGTGCAGCGCGTGTCCAGGGACACCCTGGTGGTGAAATGCCACTCGGATCCCCGGCACTCCCACGGCCTGCTGCACCTCACCGTGGCGGCCGGCGGGCGAGCCGAGGCGCAGAAAAGCGACGTGCGACAGCAGGCAGTGTTTCGCTGCGCCTGTCAAGCGGGCGGCAGGAGAGGCAGGGCGGACGGGGCCGAGCTGGCGGGGGGGCCGTCGGAACCCTGCCTGCACTTCTACGCCTGCGTGTGCGCCTTGGCGAGCGACGAGAAGCTGGCCGCAGAGTTTGCGGCTTTTATCAACTCCTCGTTAAACGGTACAGGCTGCTCCAGGCCCACCCTCCCGTTTTCCCAGAATTCCCAAGAGGACGCTCTAAAGCAGGGGTCCCCAAATAATTTGGCCTATATATATATATATATATATATATATATATATATACTAGGGGTGTAACGGTACGTGTATTTGTATTGAACCGTTTCGGTATGGGGGTTTCGGTTCGGTTCGGAGGTGTACCAAACGAGTTTCCACACGAACATATTAAGTAGCCGCCTCCGCTTCCTTCTGCCTCTGCCATCTGATTGGTTACAAACGGAGCGGTAACAGCCAATCAGCAGTGCGTATTCAGAGCGCATGTAGTCAGTGCTTAGCGTTTAGCAAGTAAGCATCAGGCCGCGGACTCTCCCCAAATGATAATAAACACCTCCCAGTCAACTACTAGTAACATCACTATGAGCCCGTTGACCTTCTAGAAATATAAAAGGCAGCTCGGCTCGCTCGCAGTCCTGGCTTGAGGTGAAGGCTAATTCGCTTTTAGCGTAATGTTAGCTAATTTTGCGGTTGTGTGTGTGTGTGTTACGGACAACAAAGCCCTGTCTGTCTGTTATTTCACTTTACCTTTTTCTGTGTTGATTGAGCTGTATTGAAGCAGCAAAAAAGGACATTATGTTAAATGAAGAGTTTCTGTCTCTGATAGTTGATATTATAATGTAACTGCATCATAAAGCCTACATGAACTCAATGGTGTTCGGTGATGAATAGTCTCTCCTATTGCTATTGTACTATTTTTTCAGCTATAGTTACATAAACATTAGTAATGCAGCAGCCTAGTTTTGAATGGCAGGGTCCCTGCTATCACATGTTGATAAAAATATAACATTTATATAATAAATCAACTACAGGCTTACCAAATGCTGTAATACATTAAGCATGATGAGTTGACTTGAAACTGTTTAATGTTGCACTTTTTATATGTAGAAGAAAAGTTTTGTCATTTTATTTCATCTGAGCAACAACTTGAGGCAGTTTAATGTTGATTAACGTGGGCAGAATTATTATAGTGTTCCCAATGTTAAAAGGATAAAGCCATTGTTTACAAATTTGGTAAATAAATAACCAAAAAATTTATATTTTGTTGTTTTCTTACTAATAATAATAATAATAATAATACATTTTATTTAGTATAGCGCTTTTTAGAGCACTCAAAGACATCTGTACCGAAAATGAACCGAACCGTGACCTCTAAACCGAGATACGTACCGAACCGAAATTTTTGTGTACCGTTACACCCATAATGTTACTGCATACGTCAGCAGACTAATTAGGAGTCTTTGTTTGTTTACTTACTACTAAAAGACAAGTTGTCTAGTATGTTCACTATTTTATTTAAGGACAAACTTGCAATAATAAACATATGTTTTATGTACCCTAAGATTTTTTGTTAAAATTAAGCCAATAATGCAATTTTCTGTGGTACCCTTAATTTAGAAAAGTATCGAAATACAACCCTAATCTGTACTTTGATATCCGATTAATATTGGTATCGGCCAATACTCAAGTCTCCAATATCGTATCAGAAGAGAAAAAAAACTCCCCTAAACAGAAGGATCTCTTGAACAGACGTAATGTCAGAATTTGTAAGGAAGGAATTCTGGGAAACTGGTGGGGTTGGCGTCAGGAATGTTTCTAGCGTCTTCCCAAAGAGCCCTAACACGTGCGTGTGTTTAAAGGCGTGCTACCAAACTCCACCTGCAGAGTCATCGTTCCTTGCGAGAGGCCTCCGCTGCACAGCGAAGCAGGGAAATCTCCACACAAGGCCAAGAAGCTGCGTCAGGAGGAAACCCTCTCTGGTACTTCAGTCCTCCGGGGTCTGGAGAATGGAGCCCTCGTTCCCGTGCGTGAACGGTTTCTTCCTCGCCTGCACAGGTGGAGGTGGTCAGGCTGTGGACGAGCACTCTGTGTCGTTGGGGTTCCACCAGTGGTTGGCCGGCGTCACAGAAAGGATCCACCAGACGATGCACTACCAGTTTGACGGTAAGGCTGGAAGGCGTTTGCGTTGGTTGGTTTGGCACGGTTGAATCTTCCTTTTATTCCCTGCAGGGAAACCACAACCTCTGGTGTACCACATACCTCAACAGTTCTTTAACGCCCTGCAGCATCGCTTGTCGCTCGGCTCCAAGAGGAGGCTGCCTAACATCACGACAGGTGACCACAACTTTTTATTAATTCCCTTTGATATTCCATACGATCCATAGTATGCAATGTTTAGTCACTGTCAGAGGTCCCACCCAATGTTGTAATCTAATGCTAATTATAGTCGTCATTTTATAGAAATCCTTGCAATCTAATGGTAATAAAGTTGTACTTTTTTAAGGAAAATACCGCAATGTAATGGTTATAATGTTATATTTTTTTCAGCAAAATGTCATAATCGAATGAAAAAGTCGTAATTTTTAAGGAAAATGTGGAAATGTTGTGATAATAAAGTTGTAATTTTTAGGGAAAATGTCCTAATCTAATGGTAAAGTGGTACTTTTTAAGGAAAATATCATAATCTTATGGTAATGAAGTTGTAGTTTTTTAAGGAAAATGTTGCAATTTAATGGTAATAAAGTTGCTTTTTTTTAGGGAAAATATAATCTAATGATGAAGTCGTGATTTTTCAAGGAAAATGTCATTTTATGGCAGGGGTGGGCAATTAATTTTTACCGGGGGCCGCATGAGCAACCCGAGCACTGCTGGAGGGCTACATCGACAATATTTCAATAAATTTTGCTCAATATTATTTTTGATATACACTACCGTTCAAAAGTTTGGGGTCACCCAAACAATTTTGTGGAATAGCCTTCATTTCTAAGAACAAGAATAGACTGTCGAGTTTCAGATGAAAGTTCTCTTTTTCTGGCCATTTTGAGCGTTTAATTGACCCCACAAATGTGATGCTCCAGAAACTCAATCTGCTCAAAGGAAGGTCAGTTTTGTAGCTTCTGTAACGAGCTAAACTGTTGTCAGATGTGTGAACATGATTGCACAAGGGTTTTCTAATCATCAATTAGCCTTCTGAGCCAATGAGCAAACACATTTTACCATTAGAACACTGGAGTGATAGTTGCTGGAAATGGGCCTCTATACACCTATGTAGATATTGCACCAAAAACCAGACATTTGCAGCTAGAATAGTCATTTACCACATTAGCAATGTATGGAGTGTATTTCTTTAAAGTTAAGACTTGTTTAAAGTTATCTTCATTGAAAAGTACAGTGCTTTTCCTTCAAAAATAAGGACATTTCAATGTGACCCCAAACTTTTGAACGGTAGTGTATACCGTAAGATAAATAATAATAATAATAATAATACTTTCATTTAACCTAACTTAACTTTATACCAAAAGCACTGCTTTGGAAATCATTTGTACCCCTTTCAGAGATCACATTTAGTTCCCCTTAAACATCCGCATGTTGCACAATGAAATGTAAGCATAGGATGAAGTGTGCATTCCTGTAACTTTCTCTAGTAACAGCATTCCATGATTAATATCAATAAATTAACATTAAAGGCCTACTGAAACCTACTACTACCGACCACGCAGTCTGATAGTTTATATATCAATGATGAAATCTTAACATTGCAACACATGCCAATACGGCCGGGTTAACTTATAAAGTGACTTTTAAAACTTCCCGGGAAATATCCGGCTGAAACGTCGCGGTATGATGACGTATGCGCGTGACGAAGTCAGAGTAACGGAAGTTATGGTACCCGTAGAATCCTATACAAAAAGCTCTGTTTTCATTTCATAATTCCACAGTATTTTGGACATCTTTTGCAATTTGTTTAATGAACAATGAAGGCTGCAAAGAAGACAGTTGTAGGTGGGATCGGTGTATTAGCAGCGGACTACAGCAACACAACCAGGAGGACTTTGTTGGAGCGCTAGCCGCGCTAGCCGCGCTAGCCGCGCTAGCCGCGCTAGCCGCGCTAGCCGCCGACCTCACCTTGACTTCCTACGTCTCCGGGCCGCCAAACGCATCGGGTGAAGTCCTTCGTCCTTCTGCCGATCGCTGGAACGCAGGTGAGCACGGGTGTTGATGAGTAGATGAGGGCTGGCTGGCGTAAGTGGAGAGCTAATGTTTTTAGCATAGCTCTGTGAGGTCCCGTTGCTAAGTTAGCTTCAATGGCGTCGTTAGCACAGCATTGTTAACCTTCGCCAGCCTGGAAAGCATTAACCGTGTATTTACATGTCCACGGTTTAATAGTATTGTTGATTTTCTATCTATCCTTCTTCTATCCTTTATTTTTTTGTTTCTATATGCAGTTAAAGCACGATGCTATCACGTTAGCTCGTAGCTAAAGCATTTCGCCGATGTATTGTCGTGGAGATAAAAGGCACTGAATGTCCATTTTGCGTTCTCGACTCTCATTTTCAAGAGGATATAGTATCCGAGGTGGTTTAAAATACAAATCCGTGATCCACAATAAAAAAAGGAGAGTGTGGAATCCAATGAGCCAGCTTGTACCTAAGTTACGGTCAGAGCGAAAAAAGATACGTCCATCACTGTCTCTCAAGTCCTTCACTGTAACGTTCCTCATCTACGAATCTTTCATCCTCGCTCAAATTAATGGGGTAATCATCACTTTCTCGGTCCGAATCTCTCTCGCTCCATTGTAAACAATGGGGAATTGTGAGGAATACTAGCTCCTGTGACGTCACGCTACTTCCGGTACAGGCAAGGCTTTTTTTTATCAGCGAGCAAAAGTTGCGAACTTTATCGTCGATTTTCTCTATTAAATCCTTCCAGCAAAAATATGGCAATATCGCGAAATGATCAAGTATGACACATAGAATGGATCTGCTATTCCCGTTTAAAAAATCATTTCAGTAGGCCTTTAATAATAAATGACAGTAGAATAAGCACATGTATGACTGAGGAGTCATAGTGTAACTTTGTGTGGTGTTTGAGTTGTCCGACTTTTTGTGTGGCCATAAACGTGTGGCCAGTGGCTTAGTGCTATGCGTGTTGGTGACAGATGACAAGTTGGTTTTGGCCTGGTTTGTACGGCAGACAATGACTCGTTTTTGGAGATAGGAGTGTTTTACTCATGTTTTTGGTGTGGTTATGGCCGAATATAAACAGTTTTGGTCAATAAAGTGATCGATATAATTCCTGTGCTCGAAGCATCTCGATAGACGTTACAATAATTGAACTTTGTTCAATTGAACGGTGTTGACGAACACCGTTAGGGCCGCTTGTTGTCACTGTCACTCAAAGTTGCATTGCAAAATTACAGAGAATAAATGTGTTTATTTTGTTTAGAATTCAGATGGGATTTGATTTGGTGCGCGGCATATATTTGCTGTGCGCAGAGGACGCTTGAGCAGTGCGCAATTGCGCAGGCGCGCACCTTAGAGGGAATGTTACTTGGCAGTCCATGTCTTGTTGAAAACATGCCATTCGTCATCAACTTTTCTCTTTTTAGCGTCTCGGGTGTAAACCGTGCATCACTTGTCGCTGTGCACCTTCACTCACAGGTTACACACGGACATACGCCCATAAATAACACTTTTCAAAATAAAAGCAGCACAGTTGTATTGCACGCACGATGTAGATGTTTTTTCAACTTTATTTTGTAATTTGTGATTGCAGCTGTTCACATTCACTCACAATCACGCACGCGCATACATCCACACGGAAGTAATACAAATAACGCTTTTCAAAACAAAAGCAGCACCGTTGTATTGCACACTCGACATAGATACTTTTTAAAATGTATTTTGTAATTTATGATTGGCCTGACGCGGGCCGGACAGGGACGCACAAAGGGCCGGATGTGGCCCGCGGGCCGCAGAATGCCCAGGTCTGTTTTATGGTAATAAAGTTGTAAATTTTAGGGAAAATTTAATTTTTAAGGAAAATGTCAGAATCATCAAATGATCTTAAAGTCGTAATTTTTAAGGAAAATGTTGTAATCTAATGGTAATAAAGTCGCCATTTTATAGCAACAGTTGCAATCTAATGGTAATAAAGTTGTACTTTTTTAAGGAAAGTGTCGCAATGTGGAAAATTTGGAAATGTTATGATAATAAAATTGTAATTTTTAGTGAAAATGTCATAATCTAATGGTAAAGTTGTACTTTTTAAGGAAAATATCATAATCTAATGGTAATGAAGTTGTCATTTTTTAAGAAAAATGTCGTAATCTGATGGGAGTAGAGTTACTTTTTTAGGGAAAATGTCATAATCTAATTATGAAGTAGTGATTTTTCAAAGAAAATTTTGTAATTTTATGGTAAAGTTGTACTGTAATTTTTAAGGAAAATGTCGTAATCATCAAATGATTTTAGTCGTAATTTTTAAGGAATATTTTGTAATAAAGTAGTAATTTTATAGAAATATCCATCCATCCATTTTCTACAGCTTGTCCTGTTCGGGGTCGCCCGGGGTGCTGGAGCCTATCTCAGCTGCATTCGGGCAGAAGGCGGTGTACACCATGGACAAGTCACCACCTCATCACAGGGCCAACACAGATAGACCGACAACATTCACACTCACATTCACACACTAGGGCCAATTTAGTGTTGCCAATCAACCTATCCCCAGGTGCATGTCTTTGGAGGTGGAAGGAAGCCGGAGTACCCGGAGGGAACCCACACAGTCACGGGGAGAACATGCAAACTCCACACAGAAAGATCCCGAGCGCAGGATCAAACCTGGGACCATCGTATTGTGAGGCAGACGCACTAACCCTTCTTCCACCATGCTGAACCCGATTATAAATCGATTCATTCACCATTTTGTAAACCAGTAATCCGCAAATAATGTGTTGTTGTTGAGTGTCGGTGCTGTCTAGAGCTCGGCAGAGTAACCGTGTAATACTCTTCCATATCAGTAGGTGGCAGCAGGTAGCTAATTGCTTTGTAGATGTCGGAAACAGCGGGAGGCAGTGTGCAGGTAAAAAGGTATCTAATGCTTAAACCAAAAATAAACAAAAGGTGAGTGCCCCTAAGAAAAGGCATCGAAGCTTAGCAGAACGAAACTAAAACTGAACTGGCTACAAAGTAAACAAAAACAAAATGCTGGACGACAGCAAAGACTTACTGTGGAGCAAAGACGGCGTCCACAATGTACATCCGAACATGACATGACAATCAACAATGTCCCCACAAAGAAGGATAAAAACAACTGAAACATTCTTGATTGCTAAAACAAAGTAGATGCGGGAAATATCGCTCAAAGGAAGACATGAAACTGCTACAGGAAAATACCAAAAAAAGAAAAAAAGCCACCAAAATAGACAAGAAGTAAAACACTACAGACAGGAAAACAGCAAAAAAGTCCAAATAAGTCAGGGTGTGATGTGACAGGTGGTGACAGTACCCCTACTTTGAGACAAGAGCTATATTGATGCATGCTTGGTTATGCTTTAAAGTCATGTCCAACAATTGCGACGACGACTTTTTACTGTTAATCGTTTTTTAATAATTTCTGCTGGTGGTGTGCCTCCGCATTTTTTCAACGCAAAAAATGTGCCTTGGCTCAAAAAAGGTTGAAAAACACTGGTCTACCATACCCTCACCGGTCTTTACGTCCGTTTCAGTGGTCGTGCGGAACGACACACCCCCTTTGGGGTCGTTCTCCAAGTACACCTGGCACATCACCAACCTGGCGCAGGTCAAACGTATCTTCGACACCCCTGAGGTAATATTCAAGACCCCCTACTGTCTGTCCCCTCATGTCTGTCCCCTAATGTCACACCCGCTGTCTGTCCCCTCATGTCTGTCCCCTCATGTCACACCCACTGTCTATCCCCTCATGTCACACCCACTGTCTGTCCCGTCATGTCTGTCCCCTCATGTCACACCCACTGTCTGTCCCCTCATGTCTGTCCCCTCATGTCACGACCGCTGTCTGTCCCCTCATGTCACACCCACTGTCTGTCCCCTCATGTCACACCCGCTGTCTGTCCCCTCATGTCACACCCACTGTCTGTCCCCTCATGTCACACCCACTGTCTGTCCCCTCATGTCACACCCGCTGTCTGTCCCCTCATGTCACACCCACTGTCTGTCCACTCATGTCACACCCGCTGTCTGTCCCCTCATGTCACACCCGCTGTCTGTCCCTCATGTCACACCCGCTGTCTGTCCCCTCATGTCACACCCACTGTCTGTCCTCTCATGTCACACCCGCTGTCTGTCCCCTCATGCCACACCCACTGTGTGTCCCCTCATGTCACACCCGCTGTGTGTCCCCTCATGTCACACCCGCTGTCTGTCACCTCATGTCACACTCGCTGTGTGTCCCCTCATGTCACACCCGCTGTCTGTCCCCTCATGTCACACCCGCTGTCTGTCCCCTCATGTCACACCCGTTGTCTGTCCCCTCATGTCACACCCACTGTCTGTCCCCTCATGTCACACCCACTGTCTTTCCCCTCATGTCACACCCGCTGTCTGTCCCCTCATGTCTGTCCCCTCATGTCACACCCACTGTCTGTCCCCTCATGTCACACCCACTGTCTGTCCCCTCATGTCACACCCGCTGTCTGTCACCTCATGTCACACCCGCTGTCTGTCCCCTCATGTCACACCTGCTGTCTGTCCCCTCATGTCACACCCGCTGTCTGTCCCTCATGTCACACCCGCTGTCTGTCCCCTCATTTCACACCCGCTGTCTGTCCCTCATGCCACACCCGCTGTGTGTCCCCTCATGTCACACCCGCTGTGTGTCCCCTCATGTCACACCCGCTGTCTGTCCCCTCATGTCACACCCACTGTCTGTCCCCTCATGTCACACCCGTTGTCTGTCCCCTCATGTCACACCCGTTGTCTGTCCCCTCATGTCACACCCACTGTCTGTCCCCCCATGTCTGTCCCCTCATGTCACACCCACTGTCTTTCCCCTAATGTCACACCCGCTGTCTGTCCCCTCATGTCTGTCCCCTCATGTCACACCCACTGTGTGTCCTCTCATGTCACACCCACTGTCTGTCCCCTCATGTCACACTCACTGTCTGTCCCCTCATGTCACACCCACTGTCTGTCCCCTCATGTCACACCCGTTGTCTGTCCCCTCATGTCACACCCGTTGTCTGTCCCCTCATGTCACACCCACTGTCTGTCCCCCCATGTCTGTCCCCTCATGTCACACCCACTGTCTTTCCCCTAATGTCACACCCGCTGTCTGTCCCCTCATGTCTGTCCCCTCATGTCACACCCACTGTGTGTCCTCTCATGTCACACCCACTGTCTGTCACCTCATGTCACACCCGCTGTCTGTCCCCTCATGTCACACCCACTGTCTGTCCCCTCATGTCACACCCACTGTCTGTCCCCTAATGTCACACCCACTGTCTGTCCCCTCATGTCACACCCGCTGTCTGCCTGCCAGTTGCAGCTGGAGCTCACTCAGAGTTTTGTCAAGAACGGCGACGGCTCCTTCTCGCGCTTTCGTTGTCTGCAACCGCCGCCCGAACTGGACCTGCTGGAGGGACTCGGGCCGGATCGGCCGCCAGCGATTCGACCCAGGGAGCTGCAGACCTTCCTCAGAGTCGGTGAGATTTGTTCTGGTGAAAGTGGAGCATATGTTTGCTAAGAAGGACAGAAACATACTGTATTTTCCGGACCATAGGGTGCACTGGATTATAAGGCGCACTGCCGATGAGCGGGTCTAGTCAGGTCTATTTTCATACAAAAGGTGCATTAAAGGAGTCATATTAGTTTTTTTTCTAAATGTAAAAGACTTCCTTGTGGTCTACATAACATGTAATGGTGGTTCTTTGGTCAAAATGTTGCAGAGATGATGTTTTACACATCATCTTCAAGTCACTTTCTGACAGTCGCTTCAGGATGCGCCGTTTAGTGGGCGGTCTTATTTACGTGGCTCACCTTCGACTGCGTCTTCTCCCCGTCATCTTTGGTGTAGCGTGCAAGGACGGGAGTGGAAGAAGTGTCAAAAGATGGCGCTAACTGTTTTAATGACATTCAGACTTTACTTCAATCCTGTTATGATTGACTAAGGGGAGATGACGACACAGACACCAGGGGGCAGTGTAGCTCTAAGTATTTTATTATATATATTATAATATATATATAATAATCAAACAATACTAAATATACTAACTAAGGAAATGGAGTGTTACAAAATCCAAGAGTGTGTATGGTGTAAGACTATGTGTGTAGATTAGCTGTTGAGTGTTACCGTAAATGTTGAACGAGAGACGAGGAAGTCCAGGGGAGAGAGAAGTCTACAGGTCCGAGTCCAAAGCGGGGGAAGTCAAGGATCGAGGGAGGCAGTCAGAGTCCAGAGGGAGATCCAGGGAAAAGTGAGACGCACGGCTAACTTTCCAGGCGACGGAGGGTACTGCGGGGACGACACAAGAAAACACACACTGCAAACACAGAGAGAGCAGAATTGCATCAAGCAGGACGTGGCTTACTGTACGCAAACAGAAGGGTATATTCCGGCCCGGGATGGCAGGTTGTGCCGGCTTATGAAGGCAGCTCGCTAATCCTGGGCAGGTGCGCTGATTGCAGATTGTCTGCAGGCGCGAGGAGGCACGCCTGCAGCGGAGAGAGAGTGCCTGTGGGCGTGGCCTGCAGTGCGCTCGTCAGGACGCAAAGATGAGGGCGCATTCAATGCGCCCTGGCCGTGACGAATCAATAACGGAGCAGCATCTCCTCATCCGTGGCTCACTAGTACAACAACAACGCCGGAAATGTGTCCCGTGAAAAAAACGTCCGACCGGAACTCTCTAATAACTAAAGTTCCTTGGGTGAATAATGTAAACTCACTACACTGGTATGTTTTAGCACTTTCATGGCGAGTTTACTGACAGATATAAGTAAGAACTTTACACTACTTTATATTAGAAATGGCAACAGCGGAGGATGAATGTCCCATAACAAGAAGATAGAGAAAAAGAAGCTTATCGACTACGGCGTCGGTACGGACTACAAAGGCGGACGTGCGCAAATTTCCAGGACTTATGCAGATCCCAAATACACATCAGCAGGTACCAGAAGGTAAGAAAAGTTGCCTTTGCATAATATTGCGAAACAAAACGCCAGATATGTCAGGTTCAAACACTGATGACATCTATTAAAAAGACAAGAAGCAAGGAATTAAACAGAGACAGAATTCAATTTAGCTCATTGAGGAGAAACGTCTGGGCTGTACTCTTTGAACAGTCTTCCACCACGCTCTGACGAAAGATTGTACGCCTCCTCTTTTATTTGGACTTTCCCTGATTACATGGCAACAGCTGTTTCTAAAGGGAGGGGGGTTGTAAACAGCCGTCGCCTTTGGTTACAAAACAGTTCAAAGAAAAGGTTCCTGGAGGGGGGTCAGGTCCTGCTTCCTCTCCGCTTTGTAGATCTCGGGTCAAGACAAGATCTTCCTGTGGATTACAATAGATCAAAGAAACCGACACCTTCATGTCGCTTCCCCTTCCTACACAGTGGAGTTTTACAAGCCAAAGACAGCTTTTGTCCTCTCTCCGGGAACTCATGGAAACACACAGTTTTGTGATAACTTAGATGCAATTATTCTGACATAATATGTCTTACCTTATTCACACACCATAATAATAGTCCTATGTTGAAGCACAGTACAATCCATCAAGCGGTGCGGCTTCATAGCTTACCAAAGTCCTACTAAAACATTTTGAGAGATTTTTGAGCGCTGTGTGTTATATGTTCTATATTTTCAATGGAACATTTAAAATGTTGGTGTTGGTCAAAATCTCCCCAATCCCTTTTGTTTGTGCTACAACATGCTTTTGTCTATTATAGTTTTTATGTTATTAACTTGTTATTATTCATAACCAGCCTCCCCCCAAACCCCCCTCCTTGCCAAAATCTCCCCAAACTTGTCCCATTGGTTTGTGCTGCAACATTCTTTTGTATATTATAGGGTTGTACGGTATACTAGTAAAGTACCGCGATACTAATGAATCATATTCGGTACTATACCGCCTCTAAAAAGTACCGGTCCCTGCACCCCCCTTTTTAACGGGCATGACGGCGCGTCGTCGTCAGGTCGTGACATTGCCGGTTTTACGAGCAGAGGAGCATGTTCGGCAGCGCACGCACACAGAGTACTTACAAGCAGACACAGTGTGTAGACGGAAAAGGGAGATCGGACGCATTTTGGCTTAAAAAGTAAAGATAAAGGTGAAGTTATAACACTGAAATGCCCTCAGGAAGAGGTGCTTTAAGACATGACTAGCTAGCTAGCGGCTAGTCGGCAGTGTTTTAGCTACTTCTAAATCACTAATCCTGGCCTCCATGGCGACCAATAAAGTAAGTTTCTTACATGTAGCATTATCACTGGAGGACGAGGAATAGCTAAACATGCTTCACTACACACCGTAGGAGGATACAATAGCTCACCGGCGTCACAATGTAAACAAATGCCATGGGTGGCTCTACACCTGACATCCACTGTAATGATACCAAGTACAAGTGCGTATCTAGTCGGTACTACTATCATTACATCGATATTTTTTTGGGATCACAATATACTTTTGCGTTTTTTTGTTATTTATATTATGTTTGTAAACTCAGGAAATACGTCCCTGGACACATGAGGACTTTGAATATGACCAATGTATGATCCTGAAACTACTTGGTATCAGATCAATACCTAAATTTGTGGTATCATCCAAAACTAATGTAAGGTATCAAAGAAGAGAAGAATAAGTCATTATTACATTTTAACAGAAGTGTAGATAGAACATGTTGAAACAGAAAATAAGCAGATATTAACAGTAAATGAACAAGTGGATTAATAATCAATTTTTACAGTTTGTCCTTTATAATGTTGACAAAATAATAAGTGTATAAATCACACAATATGTTACTGCATACGTCAGCAGACTAATTAGGAGTCTTTGTTTGTTTACTTACTACTAAAAGACAAGTTGTCTAGTATGTTCACTATTTTATTTAAGGAATGAATAGCAATAATAAACATATGTTTCATGTACCCTAATATTTATTGTTAAAATAAAGACAATAATGTCATTTTTTGTGGTCCAATCCAATCCACTTTATTTGTGTAGCACATTTAAACAACAGAAATGTTTCCAAAGTGCTGCACAACAATATTAAAAACAATATTCAAATATTATCCTTAGCTCCACCAATGACTGAATAAAAACAAAAAATAAATAAATATAAAAACAATGTAAAAATAAATATGATTAAAAACGATTTTAAAGGGTAAAACCAATTAAAACAATAAGTAGAAATAAAAATTAAAAAAAACACAGAGGACCACACAACTCACGTAGTGTTAAAAGCCAAAGAATAAAAGAGGGTCTTAAGACGAGACTTAAAACACTCCACTGTGGGAGCAGTTGGAACATGGAGGGGTAGAGTGTTCCAGAGCTTAGGGCCGACCACAGAGAAGGCCCGGCACCCCTGGTTTTAAGTCTGGTCTTGGGCACTGGCTCTCGGACTTCAGAGCGCGCGCAGGAGTGTAAAGTATCGAAAATACCGGTACCGGTACCAAAATATTGGTATCGGGACAATGCTAGTCTATTAAAGTTTGTATGTTATTTACGTGTTATTAACCATAACCAGCCCCTTAACATTAAAACCTTTGGGCATATTTTGACATGGTGGGGGGTCAGGATGACGTCACCAGTCAGAAAATGTACCTTGGAACAACTTTTACAAACCGCAGCACTGTCCTTCCTCACAGGGTCCGCCTCGGACGACCTAAAGGACGGCCGTCCGTTCGAGATCGAGTGGACCCCCGACGTGCTCCCGCTTTGCCACGTGGGCGAGCTGAGGATCACCTTCGAGTTCGGCCACCAGCAGAGCGGACACCAGGCCGACTCGTCGGAGTGTTCGAAAACCAACGTGACTCAAGTCCCCTCCCACGCCAAGTGAGCGTCTTCACGCCCTTTCACAGGACACTTCATTAGGTACACCGAGGTAATGTCGCCAAACGAGGTACTGAGCGTTATGTTTGACGCAGCTCTTGTATTGGACTCCATAACATGTTTTATTATATATCATATTAGGGCTGTCAAAAACACCTTATGCTAACACTGGCACTTATTTTGCACTTCTGGACCTAAACACGATGTCTGCTGGTAAAATTCCCTTTTTTAAAAAAAGTATCAGCACATATTGTAACGTTTGTAACAATATAGGAATTTCCTATCACGGTTATTGTCACCAAAATGATCAGGCTTATCTTTATTATCACGGTACTGTTTATTGTGCTCAATAAGGACTTAAAAACACAATTAAATCTATGAACAAAGTTTCATTTTCTTTTAAATAACTAATATACACTACCGTTCAAAAGTTTGGGGTCACATTAAAATGTCCTTATTTTTGAAGGAAAAGCACTACTTTTCAATGAAGATAACTTTAAACTAGTCTTAACTTTAAAGAAATACACTCTATACATTGCTAATGTGGTAAATGACTATTCTAGCTGCAAATGTCTGGTTTTTGGTGCAATATCTACATAGGTGTATAGAGGCCCATTTCCAGCAACTATCACTCCAGTGTTCTAATGGTACATCATGTTTGCTCATTGGCTCAGAAGGCTAATTGATGATTAGAAAACCCTTGTGCAATCATGTTCACACATCTGAAAACAGTTTAGCTCGTTACAGAAGCTACAAAACTGACCTTCCTTTGAGCAGATTGAGTTTCTGGAGCATCACATTTGTGGGGTCAATTAAACGCTCAAAATGGCCAGAAAAAGAGAACTTTCATCTGAAACTCGACAGTCTATTCTTGTTCTTAGAAATGAAGGCTATTCCACAAAATTGTTTGGGTGACCCCAAACTTTTGAACGGTAGTGTAAATACACACAATATATTTTCACGGCAGAGGAAAACATTAAATATTGATCTGTCTTCATAAGAGTAATATTTGTATTTGTGTCTGGAAATATGTTTGTTCTTTAATTTTAATTTGTAAACTTTTTAGAATGTTTTTTTTAATAAATTCAAAAGGATCACTTCATTTTTCCGGTTCATGTGGCGTCACGTAAGTTCACTTCCTGTTGAACACACCTCCGCCTGGTCACCGTATTTTCTGGACTATAAGCCGCAATTTTATTTTCCAATGCTTGTAAAACGGTGTGGCTAATTTATGAATTTTTCATAATGCCATAATGTTTTGTATTCGACAAACACTTTTCATATCGCACCGGCAAAGACACGGAAAAGGTTATTGCTTGTGCGACAGCGCCATCCTTTGGACGAGTTTGCTCACTGCAGGCGCCGCGGGTTGAAAAAGTACTTCCTGTTTCGTGCCTCGAACCGGAAGTATAAGCGTCCGTAGCGTTTCTGCCCGAAATGATTTGTAATTCATCACTCCAAGCAACGTTTGTAAGTTTTACAATATAACTAAAACAGTTCGCACGTACTAAACCGTCTCCTGTAGGAATGTTTTCATTCATATTTGTACGTGCTATCGTAATGTAATGAAGCCAACACCGTTAGCATTAACTTCCTGTTGAACACACTGTTAACAATATAACATACATTTATAAACGTGGATGCATATGCAAAAGTGCAATATTTTTATCTGTACAGTAATCTATTTATTTATATCTGCACCTTATTGCTATTTTATCCTGCACTACAACCAGCTAATGCAACAACATTTTTTTCTTATCTGTACTGTAAAGTTCAAATTTGAATGACAATAAAAAGGAAGTCTAAGTCTAAGCTTGAACAGCGAGCGTATCCATGACCATGACGTCTGTTTTGTTTGTTACAGACACTGTTTGGAAACAATTAGGGTATGTAAATAAACATAAATAAATAAAAATTGTACCAGTATATATTTGCGGCTTATAGTCCGACGCAGCTAATATTAGTATAAATATTTATTTCTTCTAAAATTTGGTGGGTGTGGTTTGAACAGCCCGGAAAGTACGGTAATCACTTTGTGTTTGTACAAGTTTAGATTGGGCTAGATAAACATAAAATATATGAAATTGTGTCCTGTCATTTATCTTTCTGTTAGTGCAATACCGTAAAAACAGGCATTAAAAACACAAACAAAATGTAAACATTTTTTATTTAAAAACAAACAAATGAATGTGAGTAAAAAATATAATCATTTGACAGCCCTAATTATCACATAATACCGCTGCTCATTGTGTTCCCTAGATTAGAATGTTTAATATTACTTATCTTTGTCATGAATGGAAAATAGGATATATTGTAAAGAATTTTTAAAAAAAGTATATATATATATTGCATATTTTTTTCATGAAGTATTTACTTGATAATTAAATAATTATACCACAAATTCCACTGCCTTTTATTTCCTGTTGGCAAGTTGCACTGTAGTGTAAAAGTAGCCAGCAGGGGGCGCCATTATGCTTCTCTTTCCAAACAGCTGGGTTCCAGTCAACAACATGTATTCAAACCGATACCAATATTTTGGTACCGGTATCAAAATGTATTTTGATACTTTTCGATACCAGGGGACTACAAAAAATTGCATTATTGTCTTTATTTTAACAAAAAAATGTTAGGGTACATGAAACATATGTTTATTATTGCAATTTAGACCTTAAATAAAATAGTGAACATACTAGACAACTTGTCTTTTAGTAGTAAGTAAACAAACAAAGACTCCTAATTAGTCTGCTGACGTATGCAGTAACATATTGTGTCATTTATCTACCTATTTTGTCAACACTATGAGGGACAAACTGTAAAAATTGATTATTAATCTACTTGTTCATTTACTGTTAATATCTGCTTATTTCCTGTTTCAACATGTTCTATCTACACTTCTGTTAAAATGTAATAATCACTTATTCTTCTGTTGTTTGATACTTTACATTAGTTTTGGATGATAGCACAA
>NC_084738.1:81434046-81446546 GCF_033978785.1 Entelurus aequoreus | reverse complement strand
TTAATTTTAAGGAAAATGTAATCATACAACAATAAATAATAAATACATGTCTTAATCTAATAGTATTAAAGTTGTAATTTTCAAGAAAAATGTCGTAATCTAATGGTAATAAAGTCCTAATTTTTAAGGACAATGTAGTAAACTAATGGTAATAATATTTTTTAAGGAAAATGTAAATTAATGTTAATAAAAGAAATGTAATCTAATATTAACAAAGTTGTAATTTTTAAGGAAAATGTAATTAATGGTAAATCGTAATGTTCAAGGTAAATGTCGTAAATTGATAGTAATAAAACTGTAATTTTTAAGGAAAATGACATAATCTAATGGTGATTAAGTCGTAATTTTCAAGAAAAATGTTGTAAAACTAATGGTAATAGTCTTAATTTTAAGGAAAATGTAATTATATAGCAATAAAGTTGTAATGTTTAGTTAAAATGTGGTAATCTAATGGTATTAAAGTTGTAATTTCTAAGGAAAATGTCGTAAACTAATGGTAATAAAGTCGTAATTTTGAAGGAAAAAAGTAATTTCATGGTAATAAAGTTGTAATATCCAAGGAAAATGTCGTAAATTAATAGTAATAAAGTTGTAATGTTCAAGGAAAATGTCGTAAACTAATGGTATTCAAGATGTAAAATTTAGTGAAATATCGTAACCGAATGGTAAAAAAAAACAACTTCATCCATAGAAAAAAATGGAATGCATGGTGGAGTCAAGTCAGAGTTTTTGGAGAAAAGTGCATTTTGTAAGTGAATATTTTTTAATAACTTGTATTTATTATTTTGTAATATCTGTAAGTTTTAATGTCTAAACAAAGTGCGGCATTTATTTTGGCATATTCTAAAAATGTTAACAACTCATTAATTTGATGTATAATTAGATATAACACAATAAAACAAAACTAAGACGAGCGTATATTGACCGACACTTAGCATCTTGAATGTATCTCATCCTTTCATTATTTGGTGGGAAGAGTTTGCTTTGTCTGACCTTGTCTCCTCTTTTCTCCTCGCTGACTAATGGTGGCTCGCCTTGTTTCCACGCTTCCAGTTAATTCTCTGCTCGTGATTTGTCAAATTCTTATTACCGCTCGCTGAACGCCTCATTTGTCGCCCTGATGGATGGTAACCATGGCAGGAAGTAAGACACCAGGGGCCGTACTCATCAAGCTTCTTAGAGTGCCATTTTACACTTAAGTCCTGAGAATTTGCGAAATTTAGTCCTACTCTCAAACTTAAGAATAAAAGCTTTTTATCAACGTTCTTAAGTCTAAGAATCACTCCTACTCTCCACGATATTTAAGAGACCTTCAGAGGTGTCTTAAGTGGTTAGGAGTTGCCAGCAGGGGATGGCACTGAGGCGAGAGAGACGTGCGCGAACGTTCAGGGAACGGAACAATGTTTTTTTTTTTTTTTGATGACGAGCAGCTGATCAAACGGTATCGTTTAGACAGAGCGGATATTATTTTTGTCACAGATTTAATACTTTTCGATTCCTTGTTGATTTCTGCATGTGGCTGCAGTGGGCTAGTATATATAGAGCCACCCACACCAGTTTCAAATTAGTTGCCTAATTAATGAATTGGAAAGAAAATGTTATGACAGTAGCGTATGTGTGTGGCCGTGAGGTGAGTGACGTCAGTGAGTGTGTGGGCGATAGAAGAGAGGGAGCGGTAGCGTGAGTGCCGGCGGGGACTAGTTTGTTTTGTATTATTTTGTAGTTTATTGTCAAAATATACACTCCCATTGTCCACTTAAATATTTCCAAGATATTTCTTTATTCTTAGACAACGGATTCCCTTCCGTGATTGGTCATTTCTATGGACACAGAAATGACGTCACCTAAAATTCCGTTTACGGCACATAGTAATGTCGTAATTCAGCTCTGAGTGTGACACTTAAGATTCAGTCCTACACTTCGCTGAAAGTGTGAGTAAGACGCTTGATAACTAACTTTTAAGTGCAGCTTTCAGCGAATAATTTATTTACTCTTAAGTCAACTCTTAGCAGACTTCTTAGGAGTAATTTTAAGTACGGCCCCAGTTCTTGTCTTGTCGCACATAAGCTCCCTGTCTTTACGTTTGCATGGTTGTTTTTAGGGAAGTGAGATAATCGCTAGTTCCTCTTCTCCCCTGACTCGTCAAGGCCTTAGTTTTTCTCCATCCAATAATAAGTCTTAGATTTATAATTTTATAAAAATAAAATTGTAATTTTAGAATAAAAATTCATACATTTTACAAGAAAAAAATAACAACACAAAATGTCTTAGATTTATAATTTTATGAAATTAAAATTTTAATTTTAGAAGAAAAAAATCATAATTTTATGAAAAAAATAGCAGTACAAAATTTCTTAAATTTATAATTTTATGATAATAAAATTGTAATTTTAGAATAAAAAGTCATAATTTTACAAGAAAAAAATAACACAAAATGTCTTGGATTTATAATTTTATGAAAATAAAATTTAATTTTAGAAGAAAAAAATCATAATTTTACGAAAAAAATAGCATTACAAAATGTCTTAAATTTATAATTTTATGATAATAAAATTGTAATTTTAGAAGAAAAAGTCATTGTACAAAAAAAATAGCAGTACAAAATGTCTTAGATTTATAATTTTATGAAATTAAAATTCTAATTTTAGAATAAAAAGTCATACTTTTAAAATAAAAAAATAACAACACAAAATGTCTTAGATTTATAATTTTATGAAAATAAAATTTTAATTTTAGAAGAAAAAAATCATAATTTTACGAAAAAAATAGCAGTACAAAATGTCTTAAATTTATAATTTTATGATAATAAAATTGTAATTTTAGAATAAAAAGTCATAATTTTACAAGAAAAAAATAACACAAAATGTCTTGGATTGATCAGTTTTATGAAAATAAAATTGTAATTTTAGAAGAAAAAGTCATAATTGTACGAAAAAAATTGCAGTACAAAATGTCTTAGATTTATAATTTTATGAAATTAAAATTCTAATTTTAGAATAAAAAGTCATAATTTTAAAAGAAAAAAATAACAACACACAATGTCTTAGATTTATAATTTTATGAAAATAAAATTTTAATTTTAGAAGAAAAAGTCCTAGTTTTACGAATAAAATAGCATTACAAAATGTCTTAGATTTATCATTTTATGAAATAAAAATTTTTAATTTTAGAAGAAAAAGTCCTAATTTTACAAGAAAAAATAACAACACAAAATGTCTTAGATTTATAATTTTATGAAATTAAAATTGTAATTTTAGAATAAAAAGTCATAATTTCACAAGAAAAAAATAACAAAATGTCTTAGATTTATAATTTTATGAAATTAAAATTGTAATTTTAGAAGAAAAAGTCATAATTTTACGAGAAAAAAACAATACAAAATGTCTTAGATTTATAATTTTATGAAATTAAAATTGTCATTTTAGAAGAAAGTCATAATTTTACGAAAAAATAGCAGTACAAAATGTCTTAGATTTATAATTTTATGAAAGTAAAATTGTAATTTTAGAATAAAAAGTTATAATTTTACAAGAAAAAAATAACACAAAATGTCTTAGATTTATAATGTTATGAAAATAAAATTTTAATTTTTTAAGAAAAAGTCCTAATTTTACGAATAAAATAGCATTACAAAATGTCTTAGATTTATAAGTTTATGAAATTAAAATTGTAATTTTAGAAGAAAAAGTCAATTGTACGAGAAAAAAAGAATACAAAATGTCTTAGATTTATAATTTTATGAAGATAAAATTGTTATTTTAGAAGAATGCAGTCATATCTTAACCAGGATGAATTATTTTATTTTTAAAAAAGAAAAGAGAATACAGTCATAGAGTTAAAGGAATACTAATAATAATAATGATTAAATTTTTTATGGAAAAAGTTGTGATTTTAGAAGGTTAAAATTAAGTGTTTATGACAATAAATTTGTAATAAAAAGTCAATTATAAGTTTTATAATTTGATGAAGGGCAGCACTTTTTTACAGCATTTTTCTTTTGAATTAAAAAAACTGTACTTTTTTTTTTCTGTAATAAACTGATGTCGTTTTGGCATTTAAAGTAACACACTAAAAATCTACACTTGTTGATTTGCAGTAAAAACAACAACAAACTAGCAGCTAAAGGGCCAAAATGTTACTGTAAAATTGCTTTTTTTTTCATTTACAGTAAAAACATAAATGTAAATTTTACAGTAAAATTCTGGTAACTGAGCTGCCTTTTTTTTATTTATTTTTTTTACCATAAAAACAGCAGTAGTGATTTTCCATTTACAGTAATATACACTACATTTTGAGGTGAAATTACTGCAATTTACCATATTGTTTTCCTTTTTTTTTTTTTTTTTTAAATCTACTAATAAAATGCATGAAAAAAATAGTGTAAAAATAGTATTCACTGTTAGAGGCGGCCCTCTGGAGCCAAATATAACTTTAAAGAAAATTATATAATCTAATGCTGATAAAGTTGTAATTTTCAAGAAAAATGTCGTAAACTAATGGTAATAAAGTCATATTTTTTAAGGACAATATAGTAAATTAATGGTAATAAAGTCATAATTTTTAAGGAAAATGTCATTTAATCTTATAAAAAGAAATGTAATCTTATATTAACAAAGTTGTAATTTTTAAGGAAATTGTAATTAATGGTAAATCGTAATGTTCAAGGTAAATGTTGTAAATTGATAGTAATAAAGCTGTAATTTTGAAGGAAAAGGACAATCTAGTGGTGATTAAGTCATAATTTTCAAGAAAAATGTAAAACTAATGGTAATATTCTTCATTTTAAGGAAAATGTAATCATATAGCAATAAAGTTGTAATGTTTAGTTAAAATGTGGCAATCAATGGTATTAAAGTTGTAATTTCTAAGGAAAATGTCGTAAACTAATGGTAATAAAGTCGTAACTTTGAAGGAAAAAGTAATTTCATGGTAATAAAGTTGTAATATACAAGGAAAATGTCGTAAATTAATAGTAATAAAGTTGTAATATTCAAGGAAAATGTCGTAAATTAATAATAATAAAGCTGTAATTTTTAAGGAAAATGACGATCTAATGATGATTAAGTCGTAATTTTCAAGAAAAATGTTGTAAAACGAATGGTAATATTCTTAATTTTAAGGAAAATGTAATCATGTAGCAATAAAGTTGTAATGTTTAGTTAAAATATGGTATTAAAGTTGTAATTTCTAAGGAAAATGTCGTAAACTAATGGTAATAAAGTAGTAACTTTGAAGGAAAAAGTAATTTCATGGTAATAAAGTTGTAATATTGAAGGAAAATGTCGTAAACTAATGGTAATAAAGTTGTAATGTTCAAGGAAAATGTCGTAAATGAATAGTAATAAAGTTGTAATATTCAAGGAAAATGTTGTAAATTAATAGGAATAAAGTTGTAATATTCAAGGAAAATGTTGTAAATTAATAGTAATAAAGCTGTAATTTTTAAGGAAAATGACAATATAATGGTGATTAAGTTGTAATTTTCAAGAAAATTTTTGTAAAACTAATAGTAATATTCTTAATTTTAAGGAAAATTTAATATAGCAATAAAGTTGTATGTTTAGTTAAAATGTGGTAATCTAATGGTATTAAAGTTGTAATTTCTAAGGAAAATTTCGTAAACTAATGGTAATAAAGTCGTAATTTTGAAGGAAAAAGTAATTTCATGGTAATAAAGTTGTAATATTCAAGGAAAATTTTGTAAATTAATAGTAATAAAGTTGTAATGTTCAAGGAAAATGTCGTAAATTAATAGTAATAAAGTTGTAATATACAAGGAAAATGTCGTAAATTAATAGTAATAAAGTTGTAATATTCAAGGAAAACGTCGTAAACTAATGGTAATAAAGATGTAATGTTCAAGGAAAATGTCGTAAATGAATAGTAATAAAGTTGTAATATTCAAGGAAAATGTCGTAAATTAATAGTTATAAAGTTGTAATATTCAAGGAAAATGTTGTAAATTAATAATAATAAAGCTGTAATTTTTGAGGAAAATGACAATCTAATGGTGATTAAGTCGTAATTTTCAAGAAAAATGTTGTAAAACTAATGGTAATATTCTTAATTTTAAGGAAAATTTAATATAGCAATAAAGTTGTAATGTTTAGTTAAAATGTGGTAATCTATTGGTATTAAAGTTGTAATTTCTAAGGAAAATGTCGTAAACTAATGGTAATAAAGTCGTAACTTTGAAGGAAAAAGTAATTTCATGGTAATAAAGTTGTAATATTCAAGGATAATGTCGTAAATTAATAGTAATAAAGTTGTAATATTCAAGGAAAATGTCGTAAATTAATAGTAATAAAGTTGTAATGTTCAAGGAAAATGCTGTAAACTAATGGTAATAAAGTTGTAACTTTGAAGGAAAAAGTAATTTCATGGTAATAAAGTTGTAATATTGAAGGAAAATGTTGTAAACTAATGGTAATAAAGTTGTAATGTTCAAGGAAAATGTCGTAAATGAATAGTAATAAAGTTGTAATATTCAAGGAAAATGTCGTAAATTAATAGGAATAAAGTTGTAATATTCAAGGAAAATGTCGTAAATTAATAGTAATAAAGATGTAATTTTTAAGGAAAATGACAATCTAATGGTGATTAAGTTGTAATTTTCAAGAAAAATTTTGTAAAACTAATAGTAATATTCTTAATTTTAAGGAAAATTTAATATAGCAATAAAGTTGTATGTTTAGTTAAAATGTGGTAATCTAATGGTATTAAAGTTGTAATTTCTAAGGAAAATGTCGTAAACTAATGGTAATAAAGTCGTAACTTTGAAGGAAAAAGTAATTTCATGGTAATAAAGTTGTAATATTCAAGGATAATGTCGTAAATTAATAGTAATAAAGTTGTAATATTCAAGGAAAATGTCGTAAATTAATAGTAATAAAGTTGTAATGTTCAAGGAAAATGCTGTAAACTAATGGTAATAAAGTCGTAATTTTGAAGGAAAAAGTAATTTCATGGTAATAAAGTTGTAATATTGAAGGAAAATGTTGTAAACTAATGGTAATAAAGTTGTAATGTTCAAGGAAAATGTCGTAAATGAATAGTAATAAAGTTGTAATATTCAAGGAAAATGTCGTAAATTAATAGGAATAAAGTTGTAATATTCAAGGAAAATGTCGTAAATTAATAGTAATAAAGATGTAATTTTTAAGGAAAATGACAATCTAATGGTGATTAAGTTGTAATTTTCAAGAAAAATTTTGTAAAACTAATAGTAATATTCTTAATTTTAAGGAAAATTTAATATAGCAATAAAGTTGTATGTTTAGTTAAAATGTGGTAATCTAATGGTATTAAAGTTGTAATTTCTAAGGAAAATGTCGTAAACTAATGGTAATAAAGTCGTAACTTTGAAGGAAAAAGTAATTTCATGGTAATAAAGTTGTAATATTCAAGGATAATGTCGTAAATTAATAGTAATAAAGTTGTAATATTCAAGGAAAATGTCGTAAATTAATAGTAATAAAGTTGTAATGTTCAAGGAAAATGCTGTAAACTAATGGTAATAAAGTCGTAATTTTGAAGGAAAAAGTAATTTCATGGTAATAAAGTTGTAATATTGAAGGAAAATGTTGTAAACTAATGGTAATAAAGTTGTAATGTTCAAGGAAAATGTCGTAAATGAATAGTAATAAAGTTGTAATATTCAAGGAAAATGTCGTAAATTAATAGGAATAAAGTTGTAATATTCAAGGAAAATGTCGTAAATTAATAGTAATAAAGATGTAATTTTTAAGGAAAATGACAATCTAATGGTGATTAAGTTGTAATTTTCAAGAAAATTTTTGTAAAACTAATAGTAATATTCTTAATTTTAAGGAAAATTTAATATAGCAATAAAGTTGTATGTTTAGTTAAAATGTGGTAATCTAATGGTATTAAAGTTGTAATTTCTAAGGAAAATGTCATAAACTAATGGTAATAAAGTCGTAATTTTGAAGGAAAAAGTAATTTCATGGTAATAAAGTTGTAATATTCAGGGAAAGTGTCGTAAATTAATAGTAATAAAGTTGTAATATTCAAGGAAAATGTCGTAAATTAATAGTAATAAAGTTGTAATGTTCAAGGAAAATGCTGTAAACTAATGGTAATAAAGTCGTAATTTTGAAGGAAAAAGTAATTTCATGGTAATAAAGTTGTAATATTGAAGGAAAATGTTGTAAACTAATGGTAATAAAGATGTAATGTTCAAGGAAAATGTCGTAAATGAATAGTAATAAAGTTGTAATATTCAAGGAAAATGTCGTAAATTAATAGGAATAAAGTTGTAATATTCAAGGAAAATGTCGTAAATTAATAGTAATAAAGCTGTAATTTTTAAGGAAAATGACAATCTAATGGTGATTAAGTTGTAATTTTCAAGAAAATTTTTGTAAAACTAATAGTAATATTCTTAATTTTAAGGAAAATTTAATATAGCAATAAAGTTGTATGTTTAGTTAAAATGTGGTAATCTAATGGTATTAAAGTTGTAATTTCTAAGGAAAATGTCGTAAACTAATGGTAATAAAGTCGTAATTTTGAAGGAAAAAGTAATTTCATGGTAATAAAGTTGTAATATTCAAGGAAAATTTCGTAAATTAATAGTAATAAAGTTGTAATATTCAAGGAAAATGTCGAAAATAATAGTAATAAAGTTGTAATATACAAGGAAAATGTCGTAAATTAATAGTAATAAAGTTGTAATATTCAAGGAAAACGTCGTAAATTCATAGTAATAAAGCTGTAATTTTTAAGGAAAATGACAATCTAATGGTGATTAAGTTGTAATTTTCAAGAAAAATTTTGTAAAACTAATGGTAATATTCTTAATTTTAAGGAAAATTTAATATAGCAATAAAGTTGTGATGTTTAGTTAAAATGTCGTAATCTAATGGTATTAAAGTTGTAATATTCAAGGAAAATGTCGTAAATTAATAGTAATAAAGTTGTAATGTTCAAGGAAAATGTTGTAAACTAATGGTATTAAAGTTTTAATATTTAGTGAAATATTGTAACCGAATGGTAAAAAAATATCTTCATCCATAGAAAAAAATGAAATGCATGGTGGAGTCAAGTCAGAGTTTTTGGAGAAAAGTGCATTTTGTAAGTGGATATTTTTTAATAACTTTTGTATCTATTATTTTATCTGTAAGTTTTAATGTCTAAACAAAGTGCGGCATTTATTTTGGCACATTCTAAAAATGTTAACAACTCATTAATTTGATGTATAATTTTGTAAGTGAATATTTTTAAATAACTTTTAATAAAATGCATGAAAAAAATAGTGTAATAATATTATTCACTGTTAGAAGCGGCCCTCTAGGTGCCAAACATAACTGCCATGTGAAAACCACTTTGACACCTCTGGATGAGATACATTTTTTTATTTTTTTTACAGTAATATTGAATCAAAATTGATACAATGAAGCCTGTTTCAAACAACGAGGTTGAAATATGAAAAGTGGTGATTTTAGAGGAGAAACTTTTAATGAAGTGATGATTTTGACAAGCTTCGCCTACCCTTCCCTTCCGCCCGAATGCAGCTGAGATAGGCTCCAGCAACCCCCGGTGACCCCGAACGGGACAAGCGGTAGAAAATGGACGGATGGATGATGCTCAGTGCTGCTGGCTGCAGTTACTCCCTCCAGCCAGCAGGGGGGCGTACATCATCATTCACTTTATCTCAGTGTGACCTCTCTTGTTAGCCCCGCCCCTTTCCCCTGCTCCTTTCAGGGGCACAAATCATTCCCCCCACCCCCTCCCCCTCCTCATCCGCCGCCACTTATTGCGTCGTCCATCACACCTTGGCGGACAATCGATGGCGGCCCCGCGGTCCTCCCTTACCTGCCACGCCAGCCTCCTCACCCTCTAATCCGCCAAAAAAAAGTTGGGGCGAAGCGAGCGGAGCACTTTTTGCTGCTTGACGAGTGCGCGGTGCTTTGTGGCCAGCAGGGGGCCGATGAGAGAGGCTAACTTGCGGCCATGTTTCTGCTGAGGGCCTCTTTTTGTTTTGCTCAAAGTGATTTGTTCCGTCCAGGAGGGTCGTGAAGCACCGCCGTGGATCTTAATGTGGATCTTCTTCCCCGCCTAGCGCTAATTCTTTCTCTTCCTCTGCTGCCGTTAAACCTCCTCACGGCTTATATTGCCCACAATTAAATAGCGCCTGATGGATTGGCCAAAGCACACATCAACTACAGCCTAGCTAGGTACCATATCGATACTGTGTGCCATTGATATCGGTATGATATCAGCAATTATACTACCTTTTCACCTCCGATACAGTATATGTGTGTATAAATGTATGTGTGTCTATATATATATATATATATATATATATATATATATATATATATATATATATATATATATATATATATATATATATACATATATATATATAGAGATGTCCGATAATATCGGACTGCCGATATTATCGTCCGATAAATGCTTTAAAATGTAATATCGGAAATTATCGGTATCGGTTTCAAAATTATCTGTATCGGTTTCAAAAAGTAAAATTTATGACTTTTTAAAACGCCGCTGTGTACACGGACGTAGGGAGAAGTACAGAGCGCCAATAAACCTTAAAGGCACTGCCTTTGCGTGCCGGCCCAGTCACATAATATCTACGGCTTTTCACACACACAAGTGAATGCAATGCATATTTGGTCAACAGCCATACAGGTCACACCGAGGGTGACCGTATAAACAACTTTAACACTGTTACAAATATGCGCCACACTGTAAACCCACACCAAACAAGAATGACAAACACATTTCGGGAGAACATCCGCACCGTAACACAACATAAACACAAAGGAACAAATGCCCAGAACCCCTTGCAGCACTAACTCTTCCGGGACGCTACAATATACACCCCCCGCTACCCACTACCCCCCTCCCCCCACCACCTCAACCCCGCCCACCTCAACCTCCTCATGCTCTCTCAGGGAGAGCATGTCCCAAATTCCAAGCTGCTGTTTTGAGGCATGTTTAAAAAAAATAATGCACTTTGTGCCTTCAATAATAAATATGGCAGTGCCATGTTGGCATTTTTTTCCATAACTTGAGTTGATTTATTTTGGAAAACCTTTTTACATTGTTTAATGCAGGGGTCACCAACGCGGTGCCCGCGGGCACCAGGTCGCCCGTAAGGACCAGATGAGTCGCCCGCGGGCCTGTTCTAAAAAAAAAAAATTAAAAAAATAGAAAAAATAAATAAATAAATTAAATCTACATAGAAAAAACACAAGATACACTTTCAATCAGTGCATCAACCCAAACAACCTCCCCCATGCACACTCATCCACACCCACTCACACAAAAGGGGTTATTTCTTTCTGCTACCAATATTCTGGTTCCCACAACATAGACAACACATCTGCAAGGGACACAGTCCCTGAAGCACACATGATTGTATAGGCTGCTGGTCCACTAACATTTTCATTAATTACTATTTTTTATGTAATTATTTTTATATTGTTTTACTTTCTTTTTTATCCAAGAAAATGTTTTTTATTTATTTATCTTATTTTATTTTATTTAAAAAAAAAAAAGGGCCTTATCTTCAACAGACCAGGTTGTCAATGAAATTAGATTTGTTTAAAGGGTTTTTAAAACCAGGCCCAGTCCAGATAATGTCCAAGTCGGACTCAGCAACACACACCTTCATTCATGTACACAGAAAAAAATTAGGGAACACAACAGATTGCATATAATTTATAAACAAAATTACATTTTCAAAATAAGCATTTATGTACAGTCCAGATTATGTCCAGGTCACTCAAATTAGGGAACACAACAACAGATATCATATAATCTATAAACATAATTATACTTTCAAAATAAGCCTTTGAGGACTTCTCATCTTTTTTTTTAATGTTTTTTGGCATCATTATCGTTTTCAACCATGTAACTTTCTAAAGTTGGAAAATACTGAATAAATGTTTTAAAGAAAGTAATACTAAGTGAATATCTGTTTTTGGCCTTAAAAATAAACATTTTACCGAGTACTATAATTAAATTGACTAAATCATGATTGTCAATGAACTCTCCTAAAATAACAGAAACCACATTAAGCTTCATAAACAAACCAATCCTTAAACACATTTTTTCAACTTCCACCCAAAACAAAGACACAATATGACAATACCAAAACAAATGCAGGGTGGATTCAGGCTCCTGACAACAAAATCGGCAATCATCTGACTCTGTCATATTCCATAATTTTAACATTTTCCCTGTGGGTAAGAAGTTATAAATAATTTTAATTTGAAAATAACGATTTTGCACACCGATAGTGGTTTTATAGATTAGTTTGAATATGGCATCCCATGGCAACGGGCAGTCAAAAAAGTCCTCCCATTTTCCATTTGTGTTGTATGAGGCAGCCTTCAAAGATTTCTTTATTAAATAAAAATTATATCTTTTTCTATTTATTTTAGTTCCTTTTTGCCAACTAGAATTTCTTATTAGAGGTTTACAAACTAATAATTTAGTAGTTCCAT
>NC_084738.1:81419046-81429046 GCF_033978785.1 Entelurus aequoreus | reverse complement strand
TCAAAAATCATGTTGGATCAAGAATCTTGTTGGATCAAGAATCATGTTAGATCAAGAATCTTGTTGGATCAAGAATCTTGTTGGATCAAGAATCGTGTTGGATCAAGAATCGTGTTGGATCAAGAATCATGTTAGATCAAGAATCTTGTTGGATCAAGAATCATGTTGGATCAAGAATCTTGTTGAATCAAAAATCATGTTGGATCAAGAATCTTGTTGGATCAAGAATCATGTTAGATCAAGAATCTTGTTGGATCAAGAATCGTGTTGGATCAAGAATCTTGTTGGATCAAGAATCGTGTTGGATCAAGAATCATGTTAGATCAAGAATCTTGTTGGATCAAGAATCTTGTTGGATCAAAAATCATGTTGGATCAAGAATCGTGTTGGATCAAGAATCGTGTTGGACCAAGAATCTTGTTGGATCAAGAATCTTGTTGGATCAAGAATCGTGTTGGATCAAGAATCATGTTAGATCAAGAATCTTGTTGGATCAAGAATCGTGTTGGATCAAGAATCTTGTTGAATCAAGAATCGTGTTGGATCAAGAATCGTGTTGGATCAAGAATCATGTTAGATCAACAATCTTGTCGGATCAAGAATCGTGTTGGATCAAAAATCGTGTTGGATCAACAATCTTGTTGGATCAAGAATCGTGTTGGATCTAGAATCTTGTTGAATCAAGAATCATGTTGGATCAAGAATCGTGTTGGACCAAGAATCTTGTTGGATCAAGAATCTTGTTGGATCAAGAATCGTGTTGGATCAAGAATCTTGTTGAATCAAGAATCGTGTTGGATCAAGAATCGTGTTGGATCAAGAATCATGTTAGATCAACAATCTTGTTGGATCAAGAATCGTGTTGGATCAAAAATCGTGTTGGATCAACAATCTTGTTGGATCAAGAATCGTGTTGGATCTAGAATCTTGTTGAATCAAGAATCATGTTGGATCAAGAATCGTGTTGGACCAAGAATCTTGTTGGATCAAGAATCTTGTTGAATCAAGAATCGTGTTGGATCAAAAATCATGTTAGATCAAGAATCTTGTTGGATCAAGAATCGTGTTGGATCAAGAATCTTGTTGAATCAAGAATCGTGTTGGATCAAGAATCATGTTGGATCAAGAATCATGTTAGATCAAGAATGTTGTTGGATCAAGAATCGTGTTGAATTGAAAATATTGTTGGATGAAGAATCGTGTTGGGTCAAGAATTGTGTTGCATCAAGAATCTTGTTGTATCAAGAATCGTGTTGGATCAAGAATCTTGTTGGATCAAGAATTATGTTGGATCAAGAATCTTGTTGGATCAAGAATCATGTTGAATCGAGAATCATGTTGAATTGAGAATTGTATTAAATCGAGAATCGTTTTGAATAGAACATTTTGTTGGATCAAGAATCATGTTAGATCAAGTATGTTGTTGGATCAAGAATCGTGTTGAATTGAAAATATTGTTGGATGAAGAATCGTGTTGGGTCAAGAATCTTGTTGGATCAAGAATCATGTTAGGTCAAGAATTGTGTTGCATCAAGAATCTTGTTGTATCAAGAATTGTGTTGGATCAAGAATCTTGTTGGATCAAGAATCTTGTTGGATCAAGAATTATGTTGGATCAAGAATCTTGTTGGATCAAGAATCTTGTTGGATCAAGAATCTTGTTGGATCAAGAATCATGTTAGGTCAAGAATTGTGTTGCATCAAGAATCTTGTTGTATCAAGAATTGTGTTGGATCAAGAATCTTGTTGGATCAAGAATCTTGTTGGATCAAGAATTATGTTGGATCAAGAATCTTGTTGGATCAAGAATCTTGTTGGATCAAGAATCATGTTGAATCGAGACTCGCGTTGAATCGAGAATCACGTTGAATTGAGAATTGTAATAAATCGAGAATCGTTTTGAATAGAACATTTTGTTGGATCAAGAATCGTGTTGGGTCAAGAATCCTGTTGGATCAAGAATCCTGTTGGATCAAGAATCATGTTAGATCAAGAATCGTGTTGGATCAAGAATCTCGTTGGATCAAGAATATTGTTGGATCAACAATCGTGCTGGATTAAGAATTGTGTTAGATCAAGAATCGTGTTGGATCAATAATCGTGTTGGACCAAGAATCTTGTTGGATCAACAATTGTGTTGGATCAAGAATCTTGTTGGATCAAGAATCGTGTTGAATTAAAAATTTTGTTGGATCAAGAATCATGTTAAATCAAGAATCTTGTTGGATCAAGAATCGTGTTGGGTCAAGAATTGTGTTGGATCAAGAATCATGTTAGGTCAAGAATCGTGTTGGTTCAAGGATCTTGTTGGATCAAGAATCGTGTTGGGTCAAGAATTGTGTTGGATCAAGATTCTTGTTGGATCAAGAATCATGTTAGGTCAAGAATCGTGTTGGTTCAAGGATCTTGTTGGATCAAGAATCATGTTAGATCAAGAATCTTGTTGGATCAAGAATCGTGTTGAATCGAGAATCGCGTTGAATCGAGAATCGCCTTGAATCGAGACAACACCCGCTAGAAGCGAGTGTAGCTGGTTATGGCAACAACACCCGCTAGAAGCGAGTGTAGCTGGTTATGGCAACAACACCCGCTAGAAGCGAGTGTAGCTGGTAATGGCAACAACACCCGCTAGAAGCGAGTCTAGCTGGTTATGGCAACAACACCCGCTAGAAGCGAGTCTAGCTGGTTATGGCAACAACACCCGCTAGAAGCGAGTGTAGCTGGTTATGGCAACAACACCCGCTAGAAGCGAGTGTAGCTGGTTATGGCAACAACACCCGCTAGAAGCGAGTCTAGCTGGTTATGGCAACAACACCCGCTAGAAGCGAGTGTAGCTGGTTATGGCAACAACACCCGCTAGAAGCGAGTCTAGCTGGTTATGGCAACAACACCCGCTAGAAGCGAGTGTAGCTGGTTATGGCAACAACACCCGCTAGAAGCGAGTGTAGCTGGTTATGGCAACAACACCCGCTAGAAGCGAGTGTAGCTGGTTATGGCAACAACACCAGCTAGAAGCGAGTGTAGCTGGTTATGGCAACAACACCCGCTAGAAGCGAGTGTAGCTGGTTATGGCAACAACACCCGCTAGAAGCGAGTCTAGCTGGTTATGGCAACAACACCCGCTAGAAGCGAGTGTAGCTGGTTATGGCAACAACACCCGCTAGAAGCGAGTGTAGCTGGTTATGGCAACAACACCCGCTAGAAGCGAGTATAGCTGGTTATGGCAACAACACCCGCTAGAAGCGAGTGTAGCTGGTTATGGCAACAACACCCGCTAGAAGCGAGTATAGCTGGTTATGGCAACAACACCCGCTAGAAGCGAGTGTAGCTGGTTATGGCAACAACACCCGCTAGAAGCGAGTATAGCTGGTTATGGCAACAACACCCGCTAGAAGCGAGTGTAGCTGGTTATGGCAACAACACCCGCTAGAAGCGAGTGTAGCTGGTTATGGCAACAACACCCGCTAGAAGCGAGTGTAGCTGGTTATGGCAACAACACCCGCTAGAAGCGAGTCTAGCTGGTTATGGCAACAACACCCGCTAGAAGCGAGTGTAGCTGGTTATGGCAACAACACCCGCTAGAAGCGAGTGTAGCTGGTTATGGCAACAACACCCGCTAGAAGCGAGTGTAGCTGGTTATGGCAACAACACCCGCTAGAAGCGAGTGTAGCTGGTTATGGCAACAACACCCGCTAGAAGCGAGTGTAGCTGGTTATGGCAACAACACCCGCTAGAAGCGAGTCTAGCTGGTTATGGCAACAACACCCGCTAGAAGCGAGTGTAGCTGGTTATGGCAACAACACCCGCTAGAAGCGAGTCTAGCTGGTTATGGCAACAACACCCGCTAGAAGCGAGTGTAGCTGGTTATGGCAACAACACCCGCTAGAAGCGAGTGTAGCTGGTTATGGCAACAACACCCGCTAGAAGCGAGTGTAGCTGGTTATGGCAACAACACCAGCTAGAAGCGAGTGTAGCTGGTTATGGCAACAACACCCGCTAGAAGCGAGTGTAGCTGGTTATGGCAACAACACCCGCTAGAAGCGAGTCTAGCTGGTTATGGCAACAACACCCGCTAGAAGCGAGTGTAGCTGGTTATGGCAACAACACCCGCTAGAAGCGAGTGTAGCTGGTTATGGCAACAACACCCGCTAGAAGCGAGTGTAGCTGGTTATGGCAACAACACCCGCTAGAAGCGAGTGTAGCTGGTTATGGCAACAACACCCGCTAGAAGCGAGTATAGCTGGTTATGGCAACAACACCCGCTAGAAGCGAGTGTAGCTGGTTATGGCAACAACACCCGCTAGAAGCGAGTATAGCTGGTTATGGCAACAACACCCGCTAGAAGCGAGTGTAGCTGGTTATGGCAACAACACCCGCTAGAAGCGAGTGTAGCTGGTTATGGCAACAACACCCGCTAGAAGCGAGTGTAGCTGGTTATGGCAACAACACCCGCTAGAAGCGAGTCTAGCTGGTTATGGCAACAACACCCGCTAGAAGCGAGTGTAGCTGGTTATGGCAACAACACCCGCTAGAAGCGAGTGTAGCTGGTTATGGCAACAACACCCGCTAGAAGCGAGTGTAGCTGGTTATGGCAACAACACCCGCTAGAAGCGAGTGTAGCTGGTTATGGCAACAACACGACACAAGCGAGTGGCCGTCCATAAAGAGCCATGAATGTTTATGACAGGTGCCGTGACGTGTTTACGGCTGCATTATGTCTGCTTTACGAGACCGCTGTCAAGTCGGCGTTTACGAGCGTGCCACTCGGAGGACAGCTGGCGGCACATCCGCCATGTTTAATCGGTTACTCCGACATGGCCGCAAATAACGAGTCGGTCTGTTTGACAGCGTCGGCTATCAAAGCTCGCTCATTAAATTCCAGCCCACCTCCTCCCTGTTTTTTTTTATAGGAAAATCACTATTGTCAATTTGCCTGCTGCTGTAAGAATGTTCCAGGTTGTGTTTGTGCGACCTGGCGGAGGTCAGCGCCACGCCGCTTTATGGCACGCTGTAAAAGGCAGGGCTGTATCTTTTTATTTGGCTTCTAATTGAAGGAAGGAGATTAAGGCTGTGAATAACGCTCGTCTTATTGGCTAGTTTGACGAAATATGGACACCTTGCTTTGTTTTTACAATGTGTTCCCTCAGGTTGTGTCCAGTTGCCTCTCTTTTACTGTTGGCATTGTCTTGCTGAAATAAGCAGGGGCGTCCATGATAACGTTGCTCGGATGGCAACATATGTTGCTCCAAAACCTGTATGTACCTTTCAGCATTAATGGTGCCTTCACAGATGTGTAAGTTACCCATGCCTTGGGCACTAATACACCCCCATACCATCACACATGCTGGCTTGTTCACTTTGAGCCTATAACAATCCGGATGGTTCTTTTCCTCTTTGATCCGAGGACACGACGTCCACAGTTTACAAAAACAATTTGAAATGTGGACTTGTCAGATCGCAGGACACTTTTCTACTTTGCGTCAGTCCATCCTGGATGAGGTTGGGCTCAGAGAAGCCGGCGGCGTTTCTGGGTGTTGTTGATAAATGGCTTTGGCTTGGCATAGTAGAGTTTTAACTTGCACTTACAGATGTAGTGACCAACTGTAGTTACTGACAGTGGTTTTCTGAAGTGTTCCTGAGCCCATGTGGTGATATCCTTTACACACTGATGTCGCTTTTTGATGCAGTACCGCCTGAGGGGTCGAAGGTCCGTAATATCATGGCTTACGTGCAGTGATTTCTCCAGATTCTCTGAAACTTTTGATGATATTACGGAGCGTAGATGGTGAAATCCCTAAATTCCTTGCTATAGCTGGTTGAGAAATGTTGTTATTAAACTGACGCATTTGTTGACAAAATGGTGACCCTCGCCCCATCCTTGTTTGTGAATGACTGAGCATTTCATGGAAGCTGCTTTTATACCCAATCATGGCACCCACCTGTTCCCAATTAGCCTGTTCACCTGTGGGATGTTCCAAATAAGTGTTTGATGAGCGTTCCTCAACTTTCTCAGTCTTTTTTGCCACTTGTGCCAGCTTTTTTGAAACATGTTGCAGGCATCAAATTCCAAATGTACCCCGCCTTCCGCCCGAATGCAGCTGAGATAGGCTCCAGCACCTCCCCCCCGCTACCCCGAAAAGGACAAGCGGTAGAAAATAGATGGATAGTATTGCGGTACTGTACTAGTACCGGTATACCGTACAACCCTACTTTGTATAGTTCAAGACTTACGGTCATTTGAAAATGTCACTGCACATCATAATGGCAACTACAGTTTCCATCTTAAAGATCTAAAAAAAAATGTGGGGGAATGTCCAGCGGGCCAGATTGAAAAGCTTTACGGCTGCGTTTCTGGGTGTTGTTGATAAATGGCTTGGGCTTTGAACAGTAGAGTTTTAATTTTGAGTTTTAAAGGGACAAGCGGTAGAAAATAGATGGATGGATGGATAAAGATCTAAAAAAAATAAATTGCGGGGAATGTCCAGCGGGCCAGATTGAAATGCTTAACGGCGGCGTTTCTGGGTGTTGTTGATAAATGGCTTCGGCTTTGCATAATAGAGTTTTAACTTTTTGTTTTAAAGGGACAAGCGGTAGAAAATGGATGGATGGATGGATAATGATTTTTTTTTTAAAATTGGGGGGAATGTCCAGCGAGCCAGATTGAAACGCTTAACGGCGGCGTTTCTGGGTGTTGTTGATAAATGGCTTGGGCTTTGCATAGTAGAGTTTTAACTTTTAGTTTTAAAGGGACAAGCGGTAGAAAATGGATGGATGGATGGATAATGATTTTTTTTTTTAAATTGGGGGGAATGTCCAGCGGGCCAGATTGAAACGCTTAACGGCGGCGTTTCTGGGTGTTGTTGATAAATGGCTTCGGCTTTGCATAATAGAGTTTTAACTTTTTGTTTTAAAGGGACAAGCGGTAGAAAATGGATGGATGGATGGATAATGATTTTTTTTTAAAAATTGGGGGGAATGTCCAGCGAGCCAGATTGAAACGCTTAACGGCGGCGTTTCTGGGTGTTGTTGATAAATGGCTTGGGCTTTGCATAGTAGAGTTTTAACTTTTAGTTTTAAAGGGACAAGCGGTAGGAAATGGATGGATAAAGATCTAAAAAAAAAATTTGGGGAATGTCCAGCGGGCCAGATTGAAACGCTTAACGGCGGCGTTTCTGGGTGTTGTTGATGAATGGCTTCGGCTTTGTATAGTAGAGTTTTAACTTTTAGTTTTAAAGGGACAAGCGGTAGAAAATGGATGGATGGATGGATAATGATTTTTAAAAAATAATTGGGGGGAATGTCCAGCGGGCCAGATTGAAACGCTTAACGGCGGCGTTTCTGGGTGTTGTTGATAAATGGCTTCGGCTTTGCATAGTAGAGTTTTAACTTTTAGTTTTAAAGGGACAAGCGGTAGAAAATGGATGGATGGGTGGATAATGATTTTTTTTTTTAAATTGGGGGGAATGTCCAGCGGGCCAGATTGAAACGCTTAACGGCGGTGTTTCTGGGTGTTGTTGATCAATGGCTTGGGCTTTGCATAGTAGAGTTTTAACTTTTAGTTTTAAAGGGACAAGCGGTAGAAGATGGATGGATGGATAAAGATCTAAAAAAAAATTGGGGGGAAATGTCCAGCGGGCCAGATTGAAAAGCTTAACGGCGCCGTTTCTGGGTGTTGTTGATAAATGGCTTTGGCTTTGCATAGTAGAGTTTTAAAGGGACAAGCGGTAGAAAATGAATGTATGGATGGATAAAGATCTAAAAAAAAAAGTTGGGGGAATGTCCAGCGGGCCAGATTGAAAAGCTTAACGGGGGCGTTTCTGGGTGTTGTTGATAAATGGCTTCGGCTTTGCATAGTAGAGTTTTAACTTTTAGTTTTAAAGGGACAAGCGGTAGAAAATGGATGGATGGATGGATAAAGATCTAAAAAAAAATTGGGGGGAATGTCCAGCAGGCCTGATTAAAAAGGCTTAACGGCGGCGTTTCTGGGTGTTGTTGATAAATGGCTTTGGCTTTGCATAGTAGAGTTTTAAAGGGACAAGCGGTAGAAAATGAATGTATGGATGGATAAAGATCTAAAAAAAAAAGTTGGGGGAATGTCCAGCGGGCCAGATTGAAAAGCTTAACGGGGGCGTTTCTGGGTGTTGTTGATAAATGGCTTCGGCTTTGCATAGTAGAGTTTTAACTTTTAGTTTTAAAGGGACAAGCGGTAGAAAATGGATGGATGGATGGATAATGATTTTTAAAAAAAAATTGGGGGGAATGTCCAGCGGGCCAGATTGAAACGCTTAACGGCGGCGTTTCTGGGTGTTGTTGATAAATGGCTTCGGCTTTGCATAGTAGAGTTTTAACTTTTAGTTTTAAAGGGACAAGCGGTAGAAAATGGATGGATGGATGGATAATGATTTTTTTTTTAAAATTGGGGGGAATGTCCAGCGGGCCAGATTGAAACGCTTAACGGCGGCGTTTCTGGGTGTTGTTGATAAATGGCTTCGGCTTTGCATAGTAGAGTTTTAACTTTTAGTTTTAAAGGGACAAGCGGTAGAAAATGGGTGGATGGGTGGATAATGATTTTTTTTAAAAAATTGGGGGGAATGTCCAGCGGGCCAGATTGAAACGCTTAACGGCGGCGTTTCTGGGTGTTGTTGATAAATGGCTTGGGCTTTGCATAGTAGAGTTTTAACTTTTAGTTCTAAAGGGACAAGCGGTAGAAGATGGATGGATGGATGAATATCTAAAAAAAAATTGGGGGGAAATGTCCAGCGGGCCAGATTGAAAAGCTTAACGGCGCCGTTTCTGGGTGTTGTTGATAAATGGCTTTGGCTTTGCATAGTAGAGTTTTAAAGGGACAAGCGGTAGAAAATGAATGTATGGATGGATAAAGATGTAAAAAAGAAAGTTGGGGGAATGTCCAGCGGCCCAGATTGAAAAGCTTTACGGCTGCGTTTCTGGGTGTTGTTGATAAATGGCTTGGGCTTTGCATAATAGAGTTTGAACTTTTTGTTTTAAAGGGACAAGCGGTAGAAAATGGATGGATGGATGGATAATGATTTTTTTTTTTAAATTGGGGGGAATGTCCAGCGAGCCAGATTGAAACGCTTAACGGCGGCGTTTCTGGGTGTTGTTGATAAATGGCTTGGGCTTTGCATAGTAGAGTTTTAACTTTTAGTTTTAAAGGGACAAGCGGTAGGAAATGGATGGATAAAGATCTAAAAAAAAAATTTGGAGAATGTCCAGCGGGCCAGATTGAAACGCTTAACGGCGGCGTTTCTGGGTGTTGTTGATAAATGGCTTTGGCTTTGCATAGTAGAGTTTTAAAGGGACAAGCGGTAGAAAATGAATGTATGGATGGATAAAGATCTAAACAAAAAAGTTGGGAATGTCTAGCGGGCCAGATTGAAAAGCTTAACGGGGGCGTTTCTGGGTGTTGTTGATAAATGGCTTCGGCTTTGCATAGTAGAGTTTTAACTTTTAGTTTTAAAGGGACAAGCGGTAGAAAATGGATGGATGGATGGATAAAGATCTAAAAAAAAAATTGGGGGGAATGTCCAGCGGGCCTGATTAAAAAGGCTTAACGGCAGCGTTTCTGGGTGTTGTTGATAAATGGCTTTGGCTTTGCATAGTAGAGTTTTAAAGGGACAAGCGGTAGAAAATGAATCTATGGATGGATAAAGATCTAAAAAAAAAAGTTGGGGGAATGTCCAGCGGGCCAGATTGAAAAGCTTAACGGGGGCGTTTCTGGGTGTTGTTGATAAATGGCTTCGGCTTTGCATAGTAGAGTTTTAACTTTTAGTTTTAAAGGGACAAGCGGTAGAAAATGGATGGATGGATGGATAAAGATCTAAAAAAAAATTGGGGGGAATGTCCAGCGGGCCTGATTAAAAAGGCTTAACGGCGGCGTTTCTGGGTGTTGTTGATAAATGGCTTTGGCTTTGCATAGTAGAGTTTTAAAGGGACAAGCGGTAGAAAATGAATGTATGGATGGATAAAGATCTAAAAAAAA
>NC_084738.1:81331546-81414046 GCF_033978785.1 Entelurus aequoreus | reverse complement strand
GTTTTTTATTTTTGGTTACGCCCCAGAAAATGTTAATACTGTAAGTATTTTACTTGTAATGCACCAGATGTTTGGATCGTAACGTGCGCCTTTAACACATATGGAGGGTGTTCAAATCGCCATGTGAAATCGCTAATGCTAATCAGGAGCTTGTCGATAGCGAAGCCAATGTATATTAGAATTACATTTTTAGCTTGCCTCCACTTTTTGCGTGTGTATTCTGTTGTCCCCGCCTCCGCCCACAGAGACAAAGATGGTTGACGTCTGACAAGAGGGTTCACTCTCTTTCTTTCTTCAATTACATTTTTATTGCAATAACAGTTGCAAATCCAAGACGTTAGATGGCAGCAGTGTGTTGTTTTTTTATTTTTGGTTACGCCCCAGAAAATGTTAATACATATGGAGGGTGTTCAAATCGCCATGTGAAATCGCTAATGCTAATCAGGAGCTTGTCGATAGCGAAGCCAATGTATATTACAATTACATTTTTAGCTTGCCTCCACTTTTTGCGTGTGTATTCTGTTGTCCCCGCCTCCGCCCACAGAGACAAAGATGGTTGACGTCTGACAAGAGGGTTCACTCTCTTTCTTTCTTCAATTACATTTTTATTGCAATAACAGTTGCAAATCCAAGACGTTAGATGGCAGCAGTGTGTTGTTTTTTATTTTTGGTTACGCCCCAGAAAATGTTAATACATATGGAGGGTGTTCAAATCGCCATGTGAAATCGCTAATGCTAATCAGGAGCTTGTCGATAGCGAAGCCAATGTATATTACAATTACATTTTTATTGCAATTACAGTGTGTTTTGCTTTTTGTTGCGCCCCAGAAAGTGTTAACACTAAGTATTTTACTTGTTATGCACCAGATGTTTGGATCGTACCGTGTGTCTTTAACACATTTGGAGGGTGTCGAAATCGCCATGTGAAATCGCTAATGCTAATTAGGAGCTTGTCGATAGCTAAGCTAACGTATGTTACAATTACATTTGTAAAACGGCTGAAATTAGATTAAAAAACCAACTTATTCGGGTTTTAGGGCGGATTCAGATCATTTAAACGGCGTTAGCTTGCCTCCACTTTTTGCGTGTGTATTCTGTTGTCCCCGCCTCCGCCCACAGAGACCAAGATGGTTGACGTCTGACAAGAGGGTTCACTCTCTTTCTTTCATTCGTCTATAGATAGCTCAAAAAGTTCTGGGTTCATTGCGATGGAGCTTTTTACGAGACGTCAGAAACGGGACAAGGACGACTAGATTTGGGGGATGAAGGGGATCGCCGTCTTGAGGTTTTTGTTTGACTATTTGGAGAAAGTTCCTGGCAGAGGTCTGCTTTCTCCTAGAGTATTTCTGTGAAGCCATGTTGTGTTGTGGTGTGTGAGAAGACCACAGTCCCGTCGGGGGCCCGGTCTGTTTTTCATCTGCGGCCATTGATTTACAGTACATATATATATATATATATATATCTCCTCGCTTCCCGTGGTTTCTCACACGGCGTGATGGATTTATCTGCTGCATGACTAATTAACTCTGAAATATCACGGCCAGATGTGGAAGTGAAAGATGGCCCCCAGAGTGTTCGGTCTCCCTCCTCCAAATCGCTCTTCTTTTTTTCCCCTTCCTCTGCTTGTGATTTGTCTTCTTCGACGTTCTGCTGCAGTTTGCCGGCTAATACGACAGTCTGCTGTGTTTGGATGTAAATGTGGCAAGAAGACTTTGACAAATGGCCTCAGAAGTTGATTTACAGCGTTTAAAGAAACATCAAAGTCTTGACATTTTCTCCTCTTAATCGTCGACATAGCAACCCTTGTTGTTGCCGTGGTGACGACCAGAAAGCAGTCGAAAATGTTGAGCAACCTTTATACTTCTTGTTAGCACTGCTTTACATTTTAAACACTTTAAACATTTTAAAATATTCTAAACTTTTTAAACATTTCAAAACGTCTCAAAATGTTTTAAATATTTCAGACATTTTTTAGTGTTTTAAACATTTCAAAACATTTTAAAACATTTAAAAGATTTTAAAATATTTTTAAAATTTCGAACATTTGAAACATTTCAAAACATTTCAAACTTTTAAACATATTTCAAAGATTTTAAAATAATTTTAAATGTTTAAAATGTTTTAAACATTTCAAACTTCTTTAAATATTTTAAACATTTCACACATTTTAAAACATTTCTGACGTTTAAAACATTTTTTAAATTGTAAAACATTTCTAACTTTTTCAAATATTTTAAACATTTCATACATTTTAAAACATGTCTGACGTTCAAAACCTTTTTTAAAGTTGTAAAACATGTCATATTTTTAAACTTTTCAAAAATTTGAAACATTTCAAAGCATTTCAAACTTGTAAAAATATTTTAAACATTTCCTACCTTTTGAAACATTTTGAAATATTTCTGACATTTCAAACATTTTTAAAATAGTAAAATATTTCAAATGTTTTAAACATTGCAAACATTTGAAACATTTCTGAACATTTTAAATATTTCAAACTTTTCAAAATATTTTAAACATTTCATATATTTTAAAATATTTCAAATGTTTTTGACATTTCAAACATTTTTTAAATTGTAAAACATTTCAAACATTTTAAACACCTTAAACATTTGAAAATATTCTTAACATTTGATATATTGTAAAACATTTGAAAACATTTCAAATGTTTCAAACATTTTAAAGATTTTTAAATATTGTAAACATTTCTATTTAAAAAAAAAAATATTTTAAACATTGTAAAGAGTTTTTAATATTTTTAAAATTTCAAAACATTCTAAACATTTTGAAACATCCATCCATCCATTTTCTACCGCTTGTCAAACATTTTAAAGATATATTTTTAAAATTTCAACCATTTGAAACATTTCAATCATTTCAAACTTTTTAAAATATTTGTAATATTTCCGAAATTTCAAACATTTTTAAAATTGTAAAACATTTCAAATGTTTCAAACATTTCAAACATTTTAAAGATTTTAAAATATCTGTTTTTAATTTCAAACATTTCAAAACATTTCAAACTTTTAAAAATATTTTAAACAATTCATACATTTTAAAACATTTCTGACGTTTAAAACATTTTTAAAATTGTAAAACATTTCTAACTTTTTTAAATATTTTAAACATTTCATACATTTTAAAACATTTCTGACGTTTAAAACATTTTTAAAATTGTAAAACATTTCTAACTTTTTAAAATATTTTAAACATTTCATAGATTTTAAAACATGTCTGACATTTAAAACATTTTGAAAATTGTAAAACATGTCATATTTTTTAAACTTTTCAAACATTTGAAACATTTCAAAACATTTCAAACTTTTCCTACCTTTTAAAACATTTCAAATATTTCTGACATTTCAAACATTTTTAAAATAGTAAAATATTTCAAATGTTTTAAACATTGCAAACATTTGAAACCTTTCTGAACATTTTAAATATTTCAAACTTTTCAAAATATTTTAAACATTTCATATATTTTAAAATATTTCAAATATTTTTGACATTTCAAAAAATTTTTAAATTGTAAAACATTTCAAACACCTTAAACATTTGAAAATATTCTTAACATTTGATACATTGTAAAACATTTGAAAACATTTCAAATGTTTCAAACATTTGAAAGATTTTTTAATATTTTAAACATTTCAATTTTTAAAAAAATATTTTAAACATTTTAAAGAGTTTTTAATATTTCTAAAATTTCAAAACATTTTGAAACATTTTAAAACATCCATCCATCCATTTTCTACCGCTTGTCAAACATTTTAAAGATTTTAAAATATTTTTAAAATTTCAACCATTTGAAACATTTCAATCTTTTCAAACTTTTTTTAAATATTTGTAATATTTCCGACATTTCAAACATTTTTAAAATTGTAAAACTTTTCAAATGTTTCAAACATTTTCAACATTTCAAACATTTCAAACATTTTAAAATATTTGTTTTTAATTTCAAACATTTGAAACATTTCTTACATTTTAAAATATTTCAAATATTTCTGACATTTCAAACATTTTTAAAATTGTAGAACATTTCAAATGTTTCAAACATTTTCAACATTTCAAAAAAATTTGAAACATTTCAAAGATTTGAAGCCTTTCAAAATATTTTAAATATTTCAAACATTTTAAATGCTTTTACAAAAAAAATTTGGCAAATGAGCTGCCAGTATTTTACCCTAAAATGTCCAGATTTTTATTTTTTTTACAGTGTAATTAAAAAAAACAACTTTTAAATACGTTTCCAGAGCGGTTACCTTCTTTGTTTACCTTTACATGTACGTTACTCACATTGTAGGTTTAATGTTTGCCGCGTTTTGACACTGGAACAGATGAATTCCCACAGAGGTTCCAGTGCGTGTGACGAGGGAGGGAGTGACGCGTAGCTTCCAGCGAACTTCCCAACTCGTAAATCCATCTGTCAGAGTTGAAAGGCGGGCGCGGTTTAAGTGCGGTCGAGAGTCGCTGCCGTCAGACGGCGGGAAACGCCCGCATTGTTTGTACCAAATGAAATGTTTCCTTCGGCCTCATGAAAGTGTTATTGTTAATATCTGCTTACTTCCTGTTTCAACATGTTCTATCTACACTTCTGTTCAAATGTAATAATCACTTATTCTTCTCTTCTTTCATACTTTACATTAGTTTTGTCTGATACTGCAAATGTTGGTATCGATCCAGTACCAAGTACAAAACCCAAAAGCAGTGAAGTTGTCACGTTGTGTAAATGGTAAATAAAAACAGAATACAATGATTTGCAAATCATTTTATATTATTATTAGCTCATTTGGAAGTTGATGCCTGCAATACGTATTAAAAAAGCTGGTACAAGTGGCAAAAAAGACTGATAAAGTTGAGGAATGCTCATCAAAGACTTATTTGGAACATCCCACAGGTGAACAGGCTAATTGGGAACAGGTGGGTGCCATGATTGGGTATAAATGCAGCTTCTTGAGACCTGAGAAAAATGCCTACCTCCTTAGGACCACCCTTTCTAGATATATAAAGATTTGTATTTACAAAATTATAATATATACAAACTTTGTAATTGGATTTTATTGTTCCTTATTTACATCGTTATTACAGTATGTCTCTATATACATATTTATTTAGTTTTTTATAGTAATTTTTGGCAAAAAGGGCACATTTCAATTTCTTACACACACTTGTTATTTCATATGTTGGCCAGTGGGGGGAGCACTTTTAAAAGCGACACACAGTCAATTTGAAAAATCCGTCCTTTTTGGGACCACCCTCGTTTTGATAGATTCCACCACCAGGGAACAAATGAGACATTCTCTATTAGATGCGATGGTTTTCCATATTGGGACCATGATTTATGTCATCACTTGTTCACACCTCCTCATATGGAAGCTACTTTTCCTTCTTGATGTCTCAAGAAGGGTAGAAATACAGCACACTCACACATTCTTGTATTTCTTACCTTCTGGAGACCTGAGAAAAATGCCTACCTCTTTAGGACCACCCTTTCTAGATGTATAAATATTTGTATTTACAACATTAATAATATATACAAACTATGCAAATATAAAAATGTATGCTTTTAGTAAACTTTTATTGGTTTTTAATGTTCAATATTTACTTCGTTATTAAAGTATGTCTGTATATACATATTTTTTAAATTAATTTTGGCCAAAGGGGGACCATTTCAATTTCTTACACACACTTGTTATTACATATGTTGGCCAGAGGAGGAGCACTTCAATTTTTTTACACACACTTGTTATTTCATATGTCGGCCAGAGGAGGAGCACTTCAATTTTTTCACACACACTTGTTATTACATATGTTGGCCAGAGGGGGGAGCACTTTTAAAAGCGACACACAGTCAATTTGAAAAATCCCTCCTTTTTGGACCCACCCTCATTTTGATAGATTCCACCACCAGGGAACATATGAGACCTTCTCTATTAGATGCGATGGTTTTCCGTATTGGGACCATGATTTCGGTCCTAACTTGTTCACACCTCCTCATATGGAAGCTACTTTTCCTTCTTGATGTCTCAAGAAGGGTAGAAATACAACACACACACACACACACACACACATTCTTGTATTTCTTACATTCTGGGTACCTGAGAAAAATGCCTACCTCTTTAGGACCATCCTTTCTAGACTTATAAAGATGTGTATTTACAACATTAATAATAAATACAAACTATGCACATATAAAAATGTAAGCTTTTAGTAAACTTTTATTGTATTTTATTTTTCGTTTGCAATTGGTTTTTAATGTTCAATATTTACTTGAAGTTATTACAGTGTGTCTCTATTTATATATATATATATATTTTAATTAATTATGGCCAAAGGGGGACCATTTCAATTTCTTACACACACTTGTTATTACATATGTTGGCCAGAAAAGTCAGAAAATACTTCTTTTTTTTCATGTTTTTCCTAATAAATTCAGTTTACAAAAAAAAAGATAACATTTGAGGCGCTGTGGCTTAGCCTAGCGTATAAAATAAAATAAATCACAAAATAATTCGAGTCTGCAAAACAACGTGTGACTCTTTCTACTTCCTACTTCAATTTTTTTTACACACACTTGTTATTTCATATGTTTCACTTTTGAAACCGACACAGTCAATTTGAAAAATCCCTCCTTTTTGGGACCACCCTCATTTTGATAGATTCCACCACCAGGGAAAATATGAGACATTCTCTATTAGATGCGATGGTTTTCCATATTGGGACCATGATTTCGGTCCGAACTTGTTCACACCTCCTCATATGGAAGCTACTTTTCCTTCTTGATGTCTCAAGAAGGGTAGAAATACAACACACACACACACATTCTTGTATTTCTTACATTCTGGGTACCTGAGAAAAATGCCTACCTCTTTAGGACCATCCTTTCTAGACTTATAAAGATGTGTATTTACAACATTAATAATAAATACAAACTATGCACGTATAAAAATGTAAGCTTTTAGTAAACTTTTATTGTATTTTATTTTTCGTTTGCAATTGGTTTTTAATGTTCAATATTTACTTCAAGTTATTACAGTGTGTCTCTATTTATATATATATTTTTTAATTCATTATGGCCAAAGGGGGACCATTTCAATTTCTTACACACACTTGTTATTACATATGTTGGCCAGAAAAGTCAGAAAATACTTCTTTTTTTTCATGTTTTTCCTAATAAATTCAGTTTACAAAAAAAAAGATAACATTTGAGGCGCTGTGGCTTAGCCTAGCGTATAAAATAAAATAAATCACAAAATAATTCGAGTCTGCAAAACGTGTGACTCTTTCTACTTCCTACTTCAATTTTTTTTACACACACTTGTTATTTCATATGTTTCACTTTTGAAACCGACACAGTCAATTTGAAAAATCCCTCCTTTTCGGGACCACCCTCGTTTTGATAGATTCCACCACCAGGGAACATATGAGACCTTCTCTATTAGATGCGATGGTTTTCCGTATTGGGACCATGATTTCGGTCCTAACTTGTTCACACCTCCTCATATGGAAGCTACTTTTCCTTCTTGATGTCTCAAGAAGGGTAGAAATACAACACACACACACACATTCTTGTATTTCTTACATTCTGGGTACCTGAGAAAAATGCCTACCTCTTTAGGACCATCCTTTCTAGATGTATAAAGATGTGTATTTACAACATTAATAATATATACAAACTATGCACATATAACAATGTAAGGTTTTAGTAAACTTTTATTGTATTTAATTTTTCGTTTGCAATTGGTTTTTAATGTTCAATATTTACTTCAAGTTATTACAGTGTGTCTCTATTTATATATATATATATATTTTTAATTCATTATGGCCAAAGGGGGACCATTTCAATTTCTTACACACACTTGTTATTACATATGTTGGCCAGAAAAGTCAGAAAATACTTCTTTTTTTTTCATGTTTTTCCTAATAAATTCAGTTTACAAAAAAAAGATAACATTTGAGGCGCTGTGGCTTAGCCTAGCACAGGGGTCGGCAACCCGCGGCTCTAGAGCCGCATGCGGCTCTTTAGCGCCGCCCTAGTGGCTCTCTGGAGCTTTTTCAAAAATGTATGAAAAATGGAAAAAGGTGAGGAGAAAAAAATATATTTTTTGTGTTAATATGTTTTCTGTAGGAGGACAAACATGACACAAACCTCCCTAATTGTTATAAATCACACTGTTTGTATTAAACATGCTTCACTGATTCGAGTATTTGGCGAGCGCCGTTTTGTCCTACTAATTTTGGCGGTCCTTGAACTCACCGTAGTTTGTTTACATGTACAACTTTCTCCGACTTTCTAGGACGTGTTTTATGCCACTTCTTTTTCTGTCTCATTTTGTCCACCAAACTTTTAACGTTGTGCGTGAATGCACAAAGGTGAGTTTTGTTGATGTTATTGACTTGTGTGGAGTGCTAATTGGGCATATTTGGTCACTGCATGACTGCAAGCTAATCGATGCTAACATGCTATTTAGGCTAGCTATATGTACATATTGCATCATTATGCCTCATTTGTAGCTATATTTGAGGTCATTTAGTTTCCTTTAAGTCCTCTTAATTCAATTTATATCTCATGACACACTATCTGTATATAATATGGCTTTTATTTTTTTTGAGGCTCCAGACAGATTTGTTCTTGTATTTTTGGTCCAATATGGCTCTTTCAACATTTTGGGTTGCCGACCCCTGGCCTAGCGTATAAAATAAAATAAATCACAAAATAATTCGAGTCTGCAAAACAACGTGTGACTCTTTCTACTTCCTACTTCAATTTTTTTTACACACACTTGTTATTTCATATGTTTCACTTTTGAAACCGACACAGTCAATTTGAAAAATCCCTCCTTTTTGGGACCACCCTCATTTTCATAGATTCCACCACCAGGGAACATATGAGACATTCTCTATCAGATGCGATGGTTTTCCGTATTGGGACCATGATTTCGGTCCTAACTTGTTCTCTTCTCTGGTCCTCACTTTTCCAAAACAAGAACACACACACACACACACACACTGAACTTTGCACCACGGTGGCCGCCAATGAAGCTGACAAGCCAAATTATACCTGTCGTGCTGGCGGATTGACAGGCGAGGCGGCGAGATGAGAGACTCAAGGAGTCAGGGCTCGGCCTCCAGACGCGTCTGTCAACACTTTGCGATGACTTTACGGACGTTTCCTTCTGCTTCTCTCACCGTCGACTGCGCTGGTTCCTGCCCGAGCAACATTCTTGTCGGAGTCAAACGTTTGAAGCTGGGCTCATTATCCCGTGGTTAAGTCCTCATTGAGGTGACATGTTTGATGGCACCTGTTCATCTTGTCTAGGACACACGCCTCATTTTTCATTCCCCGACTTCTGACAGGTCCGCGTGTTGTACGCCAAACCTTTTAGCAGATGTTCCCGTTTGGCTTGCTCGCTTTTTTGAGTCGACAAAACGCTGCTGACGTTTTGACAAAAAAACAGTCTAGAAATAGGGCGGCTTTTTTTTTGTCGTATTTCCATTTATTTAAAATCCCCAAAGAAGAAAAACAATTTCCTTTTACGTGGTCATGTGAAATTGTCACTTTGCCAAAACTCCATAAAGAAAGAAACATGGTGTTGTTTGGATTGTTCTTCTACGCAACGATAACGTTTTTAATTTGATGTTGCTGCTATAGTGTTGTGCGATATAGACAAAATATATGATCAATCATTCTATATCCTGTTAATGATATATATATATATACATATATATAATATATATTACATATATAAAATATACATATACATATATATGTATGTATCTATATGTAATATATGTATGTATCTTTATATATGTATGTATATATAATACATTTATACACTACCGTTCAAAATTTGGGGTCACCCTAACAATTTTGTGGTATAGCCTTCATTTCTAAGAACAAGAATAGACTGTCGAGTTTCAGATGAAAGTTCTCTTTTTCTGGCCATTTTGAGCGTTTAATTGACCCCACAAATGTGATGCTCCAGAAACTCAATCTGCTCAAAGGAAGGTCAGTTTTGTAGCTTCTGTAACGAGCTAAACTGTTTTCAGATGTGTGAACATGATTGCACAAGGGTTTTCTAATCATCAATTAGCCTTCTGAGCCAATGAGCAAACACATTGTACCATTAGAACACTGGAGTGATAGTTGCTGGAAATGGGCCTCTATACACCTATGTAGATATTGCACCAAAAACCAGACATTTGCAGCTAGAATAGTCATTTACCACATTAGCAATGTATAGAGTGTATTTCTTTAAAGTTAAGACTAGTTTAAAGTTAACGTCATTGAAAAGTACAGTGCTTTTCCTTCAAAAATAAGGACATTTCAATGTGACCCCAAACTTTTGAACGGTAGTGTATATATACATACATGTATATATGTATACATATATATTTTACATATATGTATGTATATAAACATTAATATATATATATATATATATATATATATATATATATATATATATATATATATATATATATATATATATACATACATACATGTATAAATGTGTATATATATATATATATATATATATATATATATACATACATACATGTATAAATGTGTATATATATATGTATATATATATACATGCATATATGTATGTACAGTATGTATGTACATATATATATATATATTTATACATACATACATGTGTATATATATATACATACATGTATAAATGTGTATACATATACTGTATATATATATATGTATATATATATATACATGCATATATGTATGTACAGTATGTATGTACATATATATATATATATATATTTATACATACATACATGTGTATATATATACATACATGCATATATATATATATAAATATATATATATATATATACATACATACATACATACATACATGTGTATATATATATATATATATATATATATATATATATATATATATATATATATATATATATACATACATAGTAGCAGGCTGTAAGATGCTAGCTGGATCAGCGTACATGGAGAGGCACAACCAAGTGGCTGGGATAGTAAACAGGAACATCTGCAACCAGTATGGAATAGAAGTACCCAAATCCCAATGGGCCATACCACAGAAGGTGGCTGAGAACAGCAGGGCTAAGGTTCTGTGGGACTTCAGCTTCCAGACTGACAAACAGCTTCTGGCTAACCACCCAGACATAGTGGTTGTGGACAAAGAAGCAGAAATGTGTAGTGGTGATAGATGTGGCAATCCCAGCTGATGCCAACATCAGGAAGAAGGAACACGAGAAACTTGAGAAGTACCAAGGATTGAAAGAGCAGCTGGAACGGATGTGGAAGGTAAAGCCTAGCGTGGTCCCCGTGGTAGTGGGGGCGCTCGGAGCAGTTACCCCCAAACTGGGAGAGTGGCTCCAACAGATCCCAGGAACAACATCTGAAGCCTCAGTCCAGAAGAGCACAGTCCTAGGAACAGCCAAGATACTGTGCAGAACCCTTAAACTCCCAGGCCCCGAGCTTGAGGATATATACACACATATATATATATGTATATATATATATATATAGTATATATATACACATTTATACATATATATATATATACACATATATTAATGTTTATATACATACATATATGTAAAATATATATGTATACATATATACATGTATGTATATATACACTACCGTTCAAAAGTTTGGGGTCACATTGAAATGTCCTTATTTTTGAAGGAAAAGCACTGTACTTTTCAATGAAGATAACTTTAAACTAGTCTTAACTTGAAAGAAATACACTCTATACATTGCTAATGTGGTAAATGACTATTCTAGCTGCAAATGTCTGGTTTTTGGTGCAATATCTACATAGGTGTATAGAGGCCCATTTCCAGCAACTATCACTCCAGTGTTCTAATGGTACAATGTGTTTGCTCATTGGCTCAGAAGGCTAATTGATGATTAGAAAACCCTTGTGCAATCATGTTCACACATCTGAAAACAGTTTAGCTCGTTACAGAAGCTACAAAACTGACCTTACATTGAGCAGATTGAGTTTCTGGAGCATCACATTTGTGGGGTCAATTAAACGCTCAAAATGGCCAGAAAAAGAGAACTTTCATCTGAAACTCGACAGTCTATTCTTGTTCTTAGAAATGAAGGCTATTCCACAACATTGTTTGGGTGACCCCAAACTTCTGAACGGTAGTATATATATGTATTTCATATATAATATAGTATCATTTTAAATAAATGCCAAATTCTTTTGATGTATAAAAGTCATATTTCATACAGGACAAGATCATTGAAAAAGAGCAACATTAAAAAAAACAACAATAGAATAGAGAGAGAATGACATCGTATGATTTTTATGTGGTATTACAGTATATATATCATAATATCGCACAGCACGAATATGCATAGTACACATAAAGATGTTACATAGAATCAACAAAACTTGCAACAGAGGGAAGGGAGTGGGAGCTGCTGCTGTATAAGTGCTAGTCAGCCATCCATCGCCCTTAAGGGATTCAAGCGTCAAGAGACATTTTCTGCTGAACTTGTAAGGTTTTGTACTCTAACGGCCTTTTTACTCTTTGGTTTTTTTCTTCACTTTTAGCATTTTGTCGACGCCCGAATCATCGGTCAACAAATGTCAAAGTTGAGGCTTTCACTTCTTGCCTGGAAGCTGCCGGAGCTTGGAACAGCTGGCCGCGGTGGTGCGAGGAGCAGGCGGAGAGAAAGTGACGATGACGTCGACCGATTGAAGCGGGAAAATGTCCGAGTGGGAACAAGCGGGTGTTGTTGACACAGGACGTAGAATAATCATGTTGACGTTTGTGAATACCTCTTAAATACTTCTGTGCTTCTGCTGCCGGACAGACTTGTGTACTGGGTGCCCCCCCACCCCACCACCCCATCCTCGAGAGCTGCATTCCTGCAGAGTTCAAATGTTGCACTAGAAAAATAAATGACCTGAGAGGGAAAGCAGCTTCAAAGCAGCGGGAAGCAACTTCGTGGAGAGGTCACACGCTACAGGAGGTAACACACACACACACACACACACACACACACACACACACACACACACACACACACACACACACACACACACACACACACACACACACACACACACACACACACACACACACACACACACACACACACACACACACACAGCAAAATATGAAAAATCATATTGAAAGCAGATTTGCACTCGGCCTCAACCACAAATGTCAACGTTGTAACATCACTTTATATTCATATTTATACTACATACTGTATATTTACATTATAATGATACATACATACATACAGTACATTTACATTATACATACATACGTACATACATACATATAGTATATTTACATTATAATGATACATACAGTATATTTACATTATGATACGTACATACTGTATATTTACATTATAATGATACATACAGTACATTTACATTATACATACATACGTACATACTGTACATCCATATAGTATATTTACATTATAATGATACATACAGAGTATATTTACATTATGATACGTACATACAGTACATTTACATTATAATGATACATACATACTGTATATTTACATTATAATGATACGTACATACAGTATATTTACATTATCATGATATGTACATACTGTATATTTACATTACAATGATACGTACATACTGTATATTTACATTAAAATGATACGTACATACAATATATTTACATTATGATACGTACATACTGTATATTTACATTATCATGATACGTACATACTGTATATTTACATTATAGTGATACATACATACAGTACATACAGTATATTTACATTATGATACATACAGTATATTTACATTATAGTGACACATACAGTATATTTACATTATAATGATACATACATACATTATATTTACATTATAGTGACACATACAGTATATTTACATTATAATGATACATACATACAGTATTTTTACATTATGATACATACAGTATATTTACATTATGATACGTACATACTGTATATTTACATTATAATGATACATACAGTATATTTACATTATAATGATACATACATACAGTATATTTACATTATAATGATATGTACATACTGTATATTTACATTATGATACATACAGTATATTTATACTATAATGACACGTACATTATATTTACAATATAATGACACATACAGTATATTTACATTATACTGATACATACATACAGTATATTTACATTATAATTTGAACAAATTATTTGTTTTCATTTTTTACTTTCATAATTTTTTATATTTGAGCTGAAGTTTTTTTTTGTATAGTTTTTTTTTTCAGTTTCAGGTCTTATTGAATTTTTTTTCCAAATTCACTTTAAAAAAATGTGTTTTTAAAATGAGTAAGATTGAAATAAAAATAAGTTTGCACATGTTTTTCATATTAAATACATATCTGATTCACTCTAGTAATTCTTTTGAACAAATTATTTATTTAAAATTGTCCCTTTAATATATATTATTTTGCAATCTTTTTTTTTTTTTTACAGTCTCTATTTGTTTTGTTTTAGATGTTTATTTTTCACATTTAAATCTTTTTTTAAGATTCTGAATTTTTTAAATAAATACATTTAAAACTACAAATAAGTGCACACATTTTTTTCATTTTAAATACAATAAGGATTTACTCTGGTAATTATTTGAAGCACTTTTTTTTTTTTTTTTCCTATATTTTGATATTTGTGGATTAGTTGTTTTCAGATTCAAATCTTATTTTTTACAGATTCTTTTATTTCCCATTTTTACATTTAAATATTTTGTTCTACATTCAGGCTTATTTAAAAAAAATTCTAATAAATATATTTCAAAATAAAGTACACACATTTTATCATATCAAATACAACTAGGATACACTGTAGTCATTATTTTGAACAAATCATTTAATTTCATTTGTCATTTTCATATATTTCGATAGTTGAGCTTCATTTATTTTTTCATATTCAAATGTATTTTTTTCACAATTTCAATTTTTTTTCCAACATAGTTTCAGAGTGTTCTTATTCACATTACATTTTTTTGTATTCAGTTTTAGAAAATTTAAATAAAATAAAACAAAATTAGGATTCATTATGGTATTTTTTTTTTTTTAAACAAATGATTAATTTTCACTTTTCACTCTCATATATTTTGTTTGCTATTCGAGTTTAAATTTTACTTTCAAGTTCAAATCTTTTTTTTTTTTTTACAGTTTCTAAACTTTTAGGTTTCAGGTCTTTTTTTTCCCCACTTTTTTTTTTCTTTCTTCCAGATCCAGACTTTCTTAGAAAATAAATGAAAAATAAAGGTACAAGTACTCTATTATTCTCCGGCAAACGTACATTCGGCAGGTTCTCTATATTTTCATGGATAAATGACTTGCGGTTAGTTATTTTAGCGTCCTCGGCCGGAATTATCGACTCATTCTGCTTCTGTATGTACTCACAAGTACTCTATTATTCTCCGGCAAACGCACACTCGGCAGCTTCTCTATATTTTCATGGATAAATGACTCGCGGTTAGTTATTTTAGCGTCCTCGGCCGGCATTATCGACTCATTCTGCTTCTGTATGTACTCACAAGTACTCTATTATTCTCCGGCAAACGCACACTCGGCAGCTTCTCTATATTTTCATGGATAAATGACTCGCGGTTAGTTATTTTAGCGTCCTCGGCCGGCATTATCGACTCATTCTGCTTCTGTATGTACTCACAAGTACTCTATTATTCTCCGGCAAACGCACACTCGGCAGCTTCTCTATATTTTCATGGATAAATGACTCGCGGTTAGTTATTTTAGCGTCCTCGGCCGGCATTATCGACTCATTCTGCTTCTGTATGTACTCACAAGTACTCTATTATTCTCCGGCAAACGCACACTCGGCAGCTTCTCTATATTTTCATGGATAAATGACTCGCGGTTAGTTATTTTAGCGTCCTCGGCCGGCATTATCGACTCATTCTGCTTCTGTATGTACTCACAAGTACTCTATTATTCTCCGGCAAACGCACACTCGGCAGCTTCTCTATATTTTCATGGATAAATGACTCGCGGTTAGTTATTTTAGCGTCCTCGGCCGGCATTATCGACTCATTCTGCTTCTGTATGTACTCACAAGTACTCTATTATTCTCCGGCAAACGCACACTTCGGCAGCTTCTCTATATTTTCATGGATAAATGACTCGCGGTTAGTTATTTTAGCGTCCTCGGCCGGCATTATCGACTCATTCTGCTTCTGTATGTACTCACAAGTACTCTATTATTCTCCGGCAAACGCACACTCGGCAGCTTCTCTATATTTTCATGGATAAATGACTCGCGGTTAGTTATTTTAGCGTCCTCGGCCGGCATTATCGACTCATTCTGCTTCCGTATGTACTCACAAGTACTCTATTATTCTCCGGCAAACGCACACTCGGCAGCTTCTCTATATTTTCATGGATAAATGACTCGCGGTTAGTTATTTTAGCGTCCTCTGCCGGCATTATCGAGTCATTCTGCTTCTGTATGTACTCACAAGTACTCTATTATTCTCCGGCAAGCGCACACTCGGCAGCTTCTCTATATTTTCATGGCTAAATGACTCGTGGTTAGTATTTTAGCGTCCTCGGCTGGCATTATTGACTCATTCTGCTTCAGTATGGCACTGCAGGCTAGCACCTGCTACACCAGCTTAGCTAGCTGGCGAGCTAAGTTATTTTCCGATGATTTATTTCTTTAATTCAACGAATATCATCCACTTTTTCTCTTCAAAATGTGATGTTTTTTTCTTTCTTTGCCGGATCCAATTTAGTTGTGTTTTATTGTTGTTATCGACGTGCTAGACTGACAGGAAGTGGCACACCAACAAAATAAATTGCAAACAAATCACATGTCATCTAACTCTTCCTCCTCGTCTAAGTCTTCCTCCTCGTCGGCCACGTTTTCTTTCTTCTTTTGGAGGAAAGAAAAAAAGAGAAAAAGCCACGAGGCTTTGCTTTCCCCGTCAGTTCAGTGGCCCTCAGCGCTTTGCTGCTCTGCCAAGTGCAATAACTCCTCTCTTTCGTTACCCCCGACATATTTTTAGCCTATCGCTATTTTTCATTGTCAGGCGGAGTCTTTTGAAGAGTTTTCTTTTTTTTCAAATATTGAATTTCCTTCTGGAGCTCGCCTGCAGCTGGAGACTTTTCTTCTTCTCTTCCATCACATTGTTCTCTCAGTGGTAAGCAAGTCACTTATTCAGTGTGCGGGGCCACTTGATGAACGCTTCAAATCTGCTTAGTTTGACCAGGCCACAGACACTTCTTGGGGAGGACTCAGAGAGCAGCACTCGTGCCCGCCCTCGGTTTTGCTCAGCAGTCCGAAACCCCCTTTTTACAATAAGAATCAATCTGTTCCAAACACCCCGAAAATATCAACACAAAACATCGTTTGGAGTGAAAAATTCTACTTTTGCATGCAGAAAAGAAACATGAATACAGAAATGATCATTTAGTAGGGCGCACGAAAGCCAAATTGTACGAAAAGTGGGGTGTACGAAAACCAAATTGTACAAAAAATGATCTGAAAGCATTAAATATATAGATGGTCATTTAGTAGAGTGTACGAAAGCCAAATTGTGAGAAAAGTGGGGCGTACGAAAACCGGATTGTACAATAAATATTGTTAAAAGATGAAATATATAGATGATCATTTGGCAGAGCGCACGAAAGCCAAGTTGTACGAAAAATAATGTTAAGACATGAAATATATAGATGATCATTTAGCAGGGCGTACGAAAGCCAAATTGTACGAAAAGTGGGGCGTATGAAAACCAAATTGTACAAAAAATGATCTTAAAACATGAAATATATAGATGGTCATTTAGCAGGGTGTACGAAAGCCAAATTGTACAAAAAATAATGTCAAGACATGAAATATATACAGTAGATGATCATTTAGCACGGCGCACGAAAGCCAAATTGTACGAAAAGTGGAGCGTACGAAAACCGAATTGTACAATAAATCTTGTTAAAAGATTAAATATATAGATGACCATTTAGTAGGGCGTACGAAAGCCAAGTTGTATGAAAAGGGGGGCGTACGAAAGCCAAATTGTATGAAAAGTGGGGTGTACGAAAACCAAATTGTACAAAAAATGATCTGAAAACATGAAATATATAGATGGTCATTTAGCAGGGTGTACGAAAGCCAAATTATGAGAAAAGTGGGGCGTACGAAAACCAAATTGTACAATAAATATTGTTAAAAGATGAAATATATAGATGATCATTTAGCAGAGCGCACGAAAGCCAAGTTGTACGGAAAATAATGTTAAGACATGAAATATATACAGTAGATGATCATTTAGCACGGCGTACAAAAGCCAAATTGTACGAAAAGTGGAGCGTACGAAAACCGAATTGTACAATAAATAATGTTAAGACATGAAATATATAGATGATCATTTAGTAGGGCGTACGAAAGCCAAGTTGTATGAAAAGGGGGGCGTACGAAAGCCAAATTGTATGAAAAGTGGGGTGTACGAAAACCAAATTGTACAAAAAATGATCTGAAAACATGAAATATATAGATGGTCATTTAGCAGGGCGTACGAAAGCCAAATTGTATGAAAAGTGGGGTGTACGAAAACCAAATTGTACAAAAAATGATCTGAAAACATGAAATATATAGATGGTCATTTAGCAGGGTGTACGAAAGCCAAGTTGTACGGAAAATAATGTTAAAAGATGAAATATATAGATGATCATTTAGAAGAGCGCATGAAAGCCAAGTTGTACGGAAAATAATGTTAAGACATGAAATATATAGATGATCATTTAGAAGAGCGCATGAAAGCCAAGTTGTACGGAAAATAATGTTAAGACATGAAATATATAGATGATCATTTAGCAGGGCGTACGAAAGCCAAATTGTATGAAAAGTGGGGCGTACGAAAACCAAATTGTACAAAAAATGATCTTAAAACATTAAATATATAGATGGTCATTTAGCAGGGTGTACGAAAGCCAAATTGTAAGAAAAGTGGAGCATACGAAAACCGAATTGTACGATAAATATTGTTAAAAGATGAAATATATAAATGATCATTTAGTAGGGCGCACGAAAGCCAAGTTGTACGAAAAATAATGTTAAGACATGAAATATATACAGTAGATGATCATTTAGCAGGGCGTATGAAAGCCAAATTGTACGGAAAACGATCTTAAAACATCAAATATCTAGATGGTCATTTAGTAGGGCGCACAAAAGCCAAATTGTACAAAAAGTGGGGCGTACGAAAACCGAATTGTACAATAAATCTTGTTAAAAGATGAAATATATAAATGATCATTTAGTAGGGCGCACAAAAGCCAAGTTGTACGAAAAATAATGTTAAGACATGAAATATATAGATGATCATTTAGCAGGGCGCACGAAAGCCAAATTGTGTGAAAATTGGGGCGTACGAAAACCTAATTGTACAAAAAAATTATCTTAAAACATTAAATATATAGATGGTCATTTAGTAGGGCGTATGATATGGTTTTCGTACGCACACATTTTTTGTACAATTCCGTTTTTGTACACCCACCTTTTGCATGTTTCAGCTTTCGTTCCACCCACTTTTGGTGTCATTCAGTTTTTGGACGCCCCACTTTTCGTACGCTCTATTTTTTGTACAAATCTGTTTTCGTATGCCCAACTTTTGTACGATATGGTTTTCGTACGCCCAAAAAATGTGGGCGTCTGAAAAACTGATTTGTACAAAAAGTGGGGCGTACAAAAACTGAATTATACAAAAAATGTGGGCGTCCAAAAACCAGATCGTACAAAAAGTGGGGCGTACAAAAACTGAATTCTACAAAAAATGTGGGCGTGTGAAAACCAGATTGTACACAAAGTGGGGCATATATGAAAACTGAACTGTACAAAAAATGTGGGCGTACGAAAACCACATCTTACACAAAGTGGGGCGTACAAAAACTGGATTCTACAAAAAATTTGGGCATGTGAAAATCAGATTGTACACAAAGTGGGGCATATATGAAAACTGAATTGTACAAAAAATGTGGGCGTACAAAAACCACATTGTACACAAAGTGGGGCGTACAAAAACTGATTTCTACAAAAAATGTGGGTGTGAAAACCAGATGGTACAAAAAGTGGGGCGTACAAAAACTGATTTTTACAAAAAATGTGGGCATGTGAAAATCAGATTGTACACAAAGTGGGGCATATATGAAAACTGAATTTTACAAAAAATGTGGGCGTACGAAAACCACATTGTACAAAAAGTGGGGCGTACAAAAACTGGATTCTACAAAAAATGTGGGCGTGTGAAAACCAGATCGTACAAAAAGTGGGGCGTACAAAAACTGATTTCTACAAAAAATGTGGGCGTGTGAAAACCAGATGATACAAAAAGTGGGGCATATATGAAAACTAAATTGTACAAAAAATGTGGGCGTAGGACAATTAGAGGGTACAGAAAGTGGGGCGTGTAGACAACACACTCCGGGCGTGTACACTGTAAAAACTGTTGCCTAGATCTAACTCAATAAAAATAAGGCAACATTTTCAAAGCAATTTTTGTTAGTTTAGTCAACTAATTGGTATTTTGAGTAAGGAGAACTTAATAATATGCATTTCGATTTATGCAAAAAGATTAAGTTGCGTTTACGGAAAAAGCCAACAAATTGAGTAAAATCAATGTAAAAAACATCAGCATATTAAACACACAAGACTTAATTAAAATAAGTAACATTTAAATGAAAAAATAATTTTCGTACTCAATTTTATTAATTTTGACCAACTTACCCTTTCTTTGTTTTGAAAATGGAAACTGCTTAAAATAATTACTTAGAATAATAATAAAAAAATCAAGACATATCAAATTCCAACCTTTATTAAATCATTACCATATAAAAACAGTGGCAATGAGCTGGACAGTATGAACAGTCAACATCCATATTTAGTGCATAGAATGCATGACCTCAACTTTTTAAAGTGCTGTATAGAACACCTTCACAGATTTCTTTTTTTTAACCATATTCATATTATTAAAACATTTTCACAAGCCATATCCAAACCGTGTCAATAAGCTGGAGTATTAACAGTCAAGAACATCAGCATACGGTATAACTTGGTTGGTAGAGCGGCCGTGCCAGCAACTTGAGGGTTGCAGGTTCGATCCCCGCTTCCGCCATCCTAGTCACTGCCGTTGTGTCCTTGGGCAAGACACATTACCCACCTGCTCCCAGTGCCACCCATACTGGTTTAAAATGTAACTTAGATATTGGGTTTCACAATGTAAAGCGCTTTGAGTCACTTGAGAAAAAGCGCTATATAAATGTAATTCACTTCACTTATTTAGTGCATAAAAGAATGCATGACCTCAGCATCTCAAGTTTTACTTAGAACCTTCACAGTACAGTTTCTTGCTAAAACAATTTAACATTAAGGTTGTCTGTACTTCTGTAACAATTCACAAGCAGAACACCATCATAGTGTCTTTCAGTGTGTATATTTTGAAACATTTTCACTTAAACAACTCACAGATCCCTCCTTCTGACAAGCTGGAGCTTCACAGTGGGGCAATTTAGTGTGTATAAAACATAAAAAAAAAACTTAATTTACACACCAGAAACAATGACCTGGAGCTTTGTATAAAACGTGAACAGGACAACATTGTGAAGAATTCCACTCAATGAACAATGTATAATGATTTTGAACAGACACAAGAAAATAGCTGTTCAAAAGTGCAAGCTGACAGTCATGGCTCACTGCCTAAGCTAGAAGCTTGTTTTTGAGAGTCATGAATTTGGGGTTTGGTTTTGGGCGCAGTGTGTCGAGTCCCACAAAAAGTCTTTGAAACACCTCAAATGTTTTGGAAAGTTTGGATGGATACTCACGATTAAGTGCATACGTCAACCCCAGAAGTAGGCAGCATGCTTTGGCCAGGTTTCTAAGATGAGTAAGGACTGGTACTCCCTCAATGATGATTCCTACTGCATTTGGCTCGCGACAGATGTAGATGCTCATATTCTTCATTTCCAGGTCCTCATGAATAGTGGTCTCTGCAGTTCCCTTTGAGATACAAAAACAGTCATTTAAAAAAACAAACATATAATTTTATATTTAATAAAAGTTGTGTGATTTAATCCAGATAATGATTACTTTTGTGAAGACCATTTTGAAAACTTTTGAATTCCAATTTGAGATCTCGTACATTAAACTTGGTACAATAGATGCATTTCCAGCCACATGCTTTTTATTGGCATTTTTAATTTGCATATAAAAAACCTGAATAGAACCACCAGAAATTCAAACAAACAGTAATATGTTATATATATAGAGAGAGAGAGAGTAAATGTTTTAATGCTTGTTTAAGGGGAGTATTTTTTGTTTGCATTGTTTTTTTTTAGGGCAAACAGAAACACAAGACAGAAAGGCATCACTCTGTGGTGCTATGCTAGTTGGCTATCCTGGGGATCCTGCCAACTAGCTGCATGCTCGACCTCCACCTGACAACTGCTGGTTCAGTCAGTTCACATAAGTAAACCAAATTTAAGCTTGTACATCAGACTGATCCAAAGCTGCTTTTCAACAATACTTACCGTATTTTCCGCACCATAAGGCGCCCCGTGTTATTAGCCGCACGTTCAATGAACGGCATATTTCAAAACTATGTTTACCTATTAGCCGCACCTACGCTACGCTAAAGGGAATGTCAAAAAAACAGTCAGATAGGTCAGTCAAACTTTAATAATATATTACAAACCAGCGTTCTAACAACTCTGTTCACTCCCAAAATGTAATGTGCAAATGTGCAATCACAAAAATAGTAACACTCAAAATAGTGCAGAGCAATAGCAACATCAATAATTCAACGTTGCTCATACGTTAGTGTCACACAACACACAAAATAAACATTTAAAGCTCACTTTCTGAAGTTATTACTCATCCACAAATCCATCGAATTCTTCTTCTTCGGTGTGCTTCACTTGTTTTTTGACACCATCTGTGAAGTGGACGCGCATGCAGTCATAGATCAACAGGGACGTAGCTGCGTGAAAAAAGTCACCCGGTGTCTTCGCTCATCTTTTCTTCATCCATCCATCCCTTCGAGTTAGCTTTTATGATGACGCCGGCTGGAAAGTTCTCTTTTGGCAAGGTCTTCCTTTTGAATATCACCGTGGGTGGAAGTTTCTGGCCGTTAGCATGGCAAGCCGACTTCTCATTCCCTGTGGTGCGAATATTCACCGTACGTGTTCCCGTTGTATCCACAGTGCGGTTCACAGGAATATCAAAAGTCAGTGGAACCTTGTTCGCGTGTCTCTTAGTAGGAGACATTTTGTGGTCTTTGCAGAAACACACAAATGAAATGAAACGTAATATCCGCGCGCTTCTTCTTCTACGGGGGCGGGTGCGGTAGCTTACAGTAGAAGAAGAAGCGCTTCCTCTTCTATGGGGCGGTTGCTTACCGTAGAAGAAGAAGCGCTTCCTCTTCTACGGGGAAAAAAGATGGCGGCTGTTTACCGTAGTTGCGAGACCTAAACTTTATGAAAATAAATATTAATATTAATCCATATATAAGGCGCACCGGGTTATTAGCCGCACTGTCAGCTTTCGAGAAAAATTGTGTTTTTTAGGTGCGGCTTATGGTGCGGAAAATACGGTACACAGTAGTCAGAGATGAGCTCCTGTCCACTCTCTCCCGTGTACTCTATGAGGCATCTCAGAGTCACATCTCTCTTCATCACTGCAGAGGCACTTGGGTCCTAGAGTTAATAGAAGAATAATAAATAAATGAATTTTGTTGGCAATTTTACTCTAAATCTGTGATATCGTTATTAGAGCATGATTACAGATTCAGTTGTAAACTTTTAAACCACTTTTAACCCACCTGTATCAGATCCATCAACAAGTTCTTGATGCGCTGACCAGTCACTCCTCCTTTTACACTGAAGAGCTCCAGGAGTTTCGGAGTGTACCTGTCCAGCTGGGACATAAATGTTGATTCCAGTGGAACAGCAGTGCACCTTCGGAACTCTTCATTAATCTGTAAGACAGCAAATGTTGACCGTTACTGATATTAAAGGCCTACTGAAATGAATTTTTTTTATTTAAACGGCGATAGCAGATCTATTCTATGTGTCATACTTGATCATTTCGCGATATTGCCATATTTTTGCTGAAAGGATTTAGTATAGAACAACGACGATAAAGATTGCAACTTTTGGTATCTGATAAAAAAAAGGCTTGCACCTACCGGAAGTAGCGTGACGTAGTCAGTTGAACATATACGCAAAGTTCCCTATTGTTTACAATGATGGCCGCATGAAGTGAGAGAGATTCGGACCGAGAAAGCGACAATTTCCCCATTAATTTGGGCGAGGATGAAAGATTTGTGGATGAGTAAAGTGCAAGTGAAGGACTAGTGGGGAGTTGAAGCTATTCAGATAGGGAAGATGCTGTGAGAGCCGGGGGTGACCTGATATTCAGCTGGGAATGACTACAACAGTAAATAAACACAAGACATATATATACTCTATTAGCCACAACACAACCAGGCTTATATTTAATATGCCACAAATTAATCCTGCATAAAAACACCTGCGTGTTTGTTATGCTAGCTCCTAGCTCCTCTGCTAGCTCCTAGCTCCATAGAACACGCCAATACAATTCAAACACCTGATCAACACACACAATCACTCAGCCCAAAAGACCGTTTACCTAACCCAAGGTTCATAAAGCTTATATATTTTTAAAAAGTTACGTACGTGACGCGCACATACGGTCAAGTTATCGAATGTTTAGCAGCCAAGGCTGCATACTCACGGTACCTGATATTCAGCTGGGAATGACTACAACAGTAAATAAACACAAGACATATATATACTCTATTAGCCACAACACAACCAGGCTTATATTTAATATGCCACAAATTAATCCTGCATAATAACACCTGCGTGTTTGTTATGCTAGCTCCTAGCTCCTCTGCTAGCTCCTAGCTCCATAGAACACGCCAATACAATTCAAACACCTGATCAACACACACAATCACTCAGCCCAAAAGACCGTTCACCTAACCCAAGGTTCATAAAGCTTATATATTTTTAAAAAGTTACGTACGTGACGCGCACGTACGGTACGGTACGTGTTATGCTAGCTCCTAGCTCCTCTGCTAGCTCCTAGCTCCATAGAACACGCCAATACAATTCAAACACATGATCAACACACACAATCACTCAGCCCAAAAGACCGTTCACCTAACCCAAGGTTCATAAAGCTTATATATTTTAAAAAAGTTACGTACATACGCAAAAAAAAGCCAAAGCTGCATACTCACAGTAGCACGTCTGCGTCTTTGTCATCCAAATCAAAGTAATCCTGGTAAGAGTCTGTGTTGTCCCAGTTCTCTACAGGCGTCTGTGTATCCAAGTCAAATGTCCTCCTGGTTAGAGTCTCTGTTATCCGAGTTCTTCCATCTTGACTGCATCTTTCGGGAATGTAAACAAAGAAGCGCCGGCTGTGTACTGTTGTGGCTGACTACGTTCGAAAAATACGTCCATTTCGCACCGACAACTTTCTTCTTTGCTTGCTCAGCTTCCTTCTTCATAATGCAATGAACATGATTGAAACAGATTCACGAACACAGATGTCCAGAATACTGTGGAATTATGAAATGAAAACAGAGCTTTTTCGTATTGGCTTCAATGTGGAAGGCATACCCGTGTTCGCCGGGCTACGTCACGCGCATACGTCATCCTCAGACGCGTTTCGAACCGGAAGTTTAGCGGCAAATTTAAAATGTCACTTTATAAGTTAACCCGGCCGTATTGGCATGTGTTATAACAGGAGTCTCCAACGCGGTGCCCGCGGGCACCAGGTAGCCCGTAAGGACCAGATGAGTAGCCCACTGGCCTGTTCTAAAAATAGCTCAAATAGCAGCACTTACCAGTGAGCTGCCTCTATTTTTTAAATTGTATTTATTTACTAGCAAGCTGGTCTCGCTTTGCCCGACATTTTTAATTCTAAGAGAGACAAAACTCAAATAGAATTTGAAAATCCAATAATTTTTTTTAAAGACTTTGTCTTCACTTGTTTAAATAAATTCATTATTTTTTTTACTTTGCTTCTTATAACTTTCAGAAAGACAATTTTAGAGAAAAAATACAACCTTAAAAATGATTTTAGGATTTTTAAACACATATACCTTTTTACCTTTTAAATTCCTTCCTCTCCTTTCCTGACAATTTAAATCAATGTTCAAGTAAATTTATGTTTTTTATTGTAAACAATAATAAATAAATTTTAATTTAATTCTTCATTTTAGCTTCTGTTTTTCGACGAAGAATATTTGTGAAATATTTCTTCAAACTTATGATTAAAATTCAAAAAAATGATTCTGTCAAATCTAGAAAATCTGTAAAATCAAATTAAAATCTTATTTCAAAGTCTTTTGAATTTCTTTTAAAAATGTTGTTCTGGAAAATCTAGAAGAAATAATGATTTGTCTTTGTTAGAAATATAGCTTGGTCCAATTTGTTATATATTCTAACAAAGTGTAGATTGGATTTTAACCTATTTAAAACATGTCATCAAAATTCTAAAATTAATCTTAATCAGGAAAAATTACTAATGATGTTCCATAAATTATTTTTTTAATTTTTTCAAAAAGATTCGAATTGGCTAGTTTTTCTCTTCTTTTTTTTCGGTTGAATTTTGAATTTTATAGAGTTGAAATTGAAGATAAACTATGTTTCAAAATGTAATTGTCATTTTTTTCGTGTTTTCTCCTCTTTTAAACGGTCCAATTAAGTGTAAATATCATTAATTATTAATAATAACATAGAGTTAAAGGTAAATTGAGCAAACTGGCTTTTTCTGGCCATTTATTTAAGTGTGTATCAAACTGGTAGCCCTTCGCATTAATCAGTACCCAAGAAGTAGCTCTTGGTTTCAAAAAGGTTGGTGACCCCTGTGTTATAATGTTAAGATTTCATCATTGATATATAAACTATCAGACTGCGTGGTCGGTAGTAGTGGGTTTCAGTAGGCCTTTAAGGGTTTTAGTATACATTTTCAGGCAAAAAGTGAGTCTAGTATGCCATGTCCAAGTCACAATGGAAACTTGGTCAGGAAAAATAGAATGATAAATCATTTACCTGGAATGGTTCGAAGAGGGCAGGCCATCTTTCCTTAAATTCTGCCACCCCAGCAGGAGACTTGGCAACAACTTCCTGTCTTCTCCAACTGTATACGTTCTGGCCATCATATCATTGATGCTCCTGGCACACTCCTTTTACACAGAGGGCAGGTGAATGAAGGACTTACTTGAGGTGAGTTGAGGAATTTGATTTCTGGGTGGTATCTTGACAGATGAGAGCGAAGGGAACTCCCATGCATGGGCAACCTATATGAATGCAAGGCAAGGCATGGCTGTGTCCAAAGGTCCCATGGTGCAGTCTGTAATGCTTTAAAAAAATCACTCTTGGTTGGCACAACAGTGCTGCACAATTTACAGGGCCATCCCATCTGTCATTGTAGAGAGAGAGAGAAAAAAAAGACAAGTTATGGTTCTTGTCTAAAGTCTTGGATATATAAGCCTGATGAGAGCCCTTTGTTTTTTTTTACACCCTAATATACTCAATTGCAGTGTTTCCTCTGGATTTTTTTGTAGCCGCGGTGGTCTAAGTTGGTAACCTAGCAACAGTAGGGTGGTCCGGGGGCATGCCCCCACGGAAGAAAATTTTGAAAAATTACCCTTTAAATCAGGGGTCCCCAAACCTTTTGACTCGGTGGCCGCATTGGGTTAAAAAAATTTGGCCGGGGGCCAGGCTGTGTGTGTATATATATATATATATATATATATATATATATATATATATGTATGTATGTATGTATACATTGTCTTTATAATCCGTTTTGTCATTTAACATCAATTAACATTGATGTTCATCAACATTTAACATTGTCATGTTATCGATAGGAAAATTCATTTTTAGACAATATGATTTGCCTGAGCAACTAGGAGACACCAAGAGTAACAAGTGGTAGAAAATAAATTAAAAAGGAAACATTAAAAAAAAATAATTTAAAAACATTTGTGGGCCGGATTTTGGATGCTGGAGGGCCGGATCTGGCCCGCAGACCGTAGTTTGGGGACCCCTGCTTTAAATAGTGACTACTGTTGAGATTTTGGGGAGGAAATGTTGAGATTGAGACTTACACAATGAGTGTTATTCTTACAAGAGTAGCGTTTTGCCTAAGAGTGTGCATGGACAGCAGGTCTGAGGTGAGCTATCTAGCTAGCTGCTAGCAACTTTTAATGCAAGCTAGTGAAGCAGCTTTAATGTGGCTGCTTATAAACTGAAGAATAAAATATTAAACTACCACGCAAATAAAACGCTAATTATAAACTGCACAGCTATGACAATGTTTGGTTGAAGTTAATGAGCTGTTGGAGGTAAGAGCAAATTCGAAATGGCGGTCGGCGGGAAAAGTAGCAAACTAAATATAACGTTGAGCCATGCTTTTGAAAATGTATACATTTCAATCCTGGCAAATACTGACTTTTAACAATATAAATTGTTACTTACATGAGTGATGAGTCCGGTAAAGTGTTTTCCTTGGGCTCCGTGAAGAGTCGTGTCTGGGCTTGTTCTTCCACAGCTGCATGCAGGTGGGCGGGGCTTGACCTTTTAGGTCTGATATAAACCTTTCAACTGAGTTTTGCTAAATCAATTTATGTTGGAAGTCCAATAAAATTAATTTTATCACATCAAAAATTAAGTTACGAAAATATTCACACTTTTTACTTATAGATAACTCAAAAACTATAAAAAAAATAAATAAATTGATTTATTGGAATAAATATACTTTTAAAAATAAAGTAAAATGGACAAAACCACTGAAAGAGTTTTTACAGTGTAGACAACACACTCCGGGCGTGTAGACAACACACTCCGGGCGTGTAGACAACACACTCCGGGCGCATATGAAATGGTTTTAAAGGGGATCTTTAAGGCAGAAAGATGACATCATGGCTGAACACCTGACAGGAAGTGTGACGGATGAAAGAATGGCGAACACATTGTTCACTTCTCTCAAAACCTCAGAGAACGACCTCGCCCCCCATATATATATATATATATATATATATATATATATATATATATATATATATATATATATATATATATATATATATATATATATATATATATATATATATATATATATATATATATATGACCTACTCAGTGGCCATACCCGGCCAACAGAGGAATCATCGGTTCTCACTTTTTTTTAACTCACAAAGAAAAAGTTCAAATATTTTCTTTATTTATTTTTCCACATTTAATATGTTCTTAAAAATTATTTGTAATTTTGACAGTACCACGTAAGGTATGTTTCAAATGCTGATGCGGGTTCATTGATTTTTAAATGTTTTGTACACTGTTGAGGTGATTCAACGCCCAGTAGTGCACAAGTACAAGTGTGTTTATGTATGGTATTTTTCCAGCCGTGGTCATGTGGGGACATCAATGATGGTATTTTGAGGGGTATTTATTAAAGTCAGACTAAGAAGGCCTAGGTGGGAAACACACACTGCACATATATCTACATACATATATGGACAGTTCAGTAGACAGTTGCGATAGCCAATCAGATCATGAGTTGTTGACAGTAGCCCATCTAGGTAGCCTTACGCTAAACATGACTGTGATTGGATTTTAACTTGTCACTCCCAAGTGAGAATCCAATCACAAGTTGCAATTTGCGAAAAGCAGGAAGGAGCCATACCCGGCCAACAGAGGAAATCATCGGTTCTCACTTTTTTAACTTTTTTTACTTATTTTTCCACATTTAATATGTTCTTAATTATTTTAATTTTGACAGTACCATTTAAGGTATGTTTCAAATGCTGATGCGGGTTCATTGATTTTTAAATGTTTTGTACAAGGCCTAGGTGGGAAACGCACACTGCGCATACATCTACATACATATATACATACATATATACTATAGTGTCTTCAAAGTGTGCATTTTCTAATATAAAATATGCAACTTTTTTTTAAGGCTAGAACCAATTACTCATGTTTACATGGATTCTCACGGCAAACTCGAACGTTTTGGTTGGCCAACCATGTTGAAGAACCAATTAAGTTCCTAGATGGAGGTTTCACTACATTACATTGTTAAAAATATTACCTACCGCCTCATCCGAGCTGCCACCACAGCGTGTCCCAGTGCTCCTCGAACAGGCTCCGCCCACCCCAAGGCCGTCCCATGTCAGCCCGGGGTAACCCAGCCCCGTCAGCTTGGGTGTCCCTAATGAAGTGGCCCCCGGGGGTTGTCTCCTGCACCCGAGCGCCTATTTTTAGGTCACAGACAATCTTGGCGAGTTCACCCCGGACGCTCCTCACCGGGGGGGGCCGACACGCCGCCAGATTTTGGTCAGAGTCTGAGGGATGAGCCCCCAACCCCCCCACTCACCCGCAGGCATCCAATACACAAGCTGGGGGGGAGGGGGGGGGTATCTTGAACAAACAAGGCCTCTGTTCACAAGATCACACGTCACAACATTATTTAGCATGATTTCTTACACTTTTGAGTATCATTTACGAGTCATTTCAGTTCAGCTGCCGTCGTCAGGAAGCAGTCTTTGCCATTAAGTTGAATGTGTCGACCCCTACAAAGTGTTTACGCTGTAAGTATTGTACTTATTACACAGCAACGTTCATCTCGGTTGTAGTTTTCGTGAACCAAACGTGGAAGCGTTGAAATCGCCGTGTCAAATGCCTAAATGCTAATCCGTAGCATGTGTATGGCAAATCCCATGTACGTTAGCATGGAGCTAGCAGGAGGCTTTAATGCAGTGCTTCTTATATAGGGGGGCACCTTGGTGTGTGTGTGTGGGGGGGCATTAGAGGCAATAGCGTATATATATATATATATATATATATATATATATATATATATATATATATATATATATATATATATATTATATATATATATATACACACACTTTGGAGTAGAGGGAGTAGTGAAAAGTTATGTCTTCTAGAATATTTAACTGTTAGCAAGTTCTAAACAGCCCCTTTAATGTGCTTCTAAAATAGTAGGGCGGGGTCCCGTAGGGAAGGGAGGGCGTGAGAGGTAAGAGCATATATATATATATATATATATATATATATATATATATATATATATATATATATAAAGGGACAAGCGATAGAAAATGGATGGATGGATGGATATATGTATGTATGTACAGTATATATACGTATATATAATAATAATAATAATAATACCTGAGATTTATATAGCGCTTTTCTAAGTACCCAAAGTCGCTTTACATGTTAAAAACCCATCATTCATTATTAGTAGTATATATGAATGTATATGTACTGTATATATATGTGTGTATGTACAGTATATGTTATATGAATGTATATGTACTGTATATATATGTGTGTATGTACAGTATATGTTATATGAATGTATATGTACTGTATATATATGTGTGTATGTACAGTATATGTTATATGAATGTATATGTACTGTATATATATGTGTGTATGTACAGTATATGTTATATGTTTATACTTATGTACATGCATATACAGTATATCACGGCTGGACTCTAGAAAGAGGTTCCGCAGCCTCCGAAGTAGAACCTCCAGGTTCTGTAACAGCTTCTTCCCTCAGGCCGTAAGACTCTTGAACGCATCATAATTAAATGATCCCCTCAACTCCCCCCAAAATGGATTAACTCGCTGGAGTAAAAAAGACAATATAACATGCATCCATAAACGTGGACGCATGTGAAAAAGTGCAATATATTTATCTGTACAGTAATCTATTTATTTATTTATATATATTTATATATATTTATTTATTTTATGTATATATTTATATATATTTATTTATTTATATATGCACCTTAATGCTTTTTTATCCTGCACTACCATGAGCTTATGTAACGAAATTTCGTTCTTATCTGTGCTGTAAAGTTCAAATTTGAATGACAATAAAAAGGAAGTCTAAGTCTAAGTCTATATATATATATATATATATATATATATATATATATATATATATATATATATATATATATATATATATATATATATATATATATATATATATATATATATATATATATATATGTATATATATATATATATATATATTTATGTATGTATGTATATATATATGTATGTATATATATGTATGTATACATTCATGTATATATATATTTATACATATATATGCATATATATATATATATATATATGTATATATATATATACAAACACACATATACATACATATATATATATACATACATATATATGCATATATATATATATATATATATATATATATATATATATATATATATATGCATATGTATGTATATATATGTATGTATATGTGTGTTTGTATATATATATATATATATATATATATACATATATATATATATATATATATATATATATATATATATATATATATATACATACACAAACAGGTATATATATGTATATGTGTATGTATATATATGTATATCTATGTACATATGTATGTATATATACATATATGTATGTATATATATATATATGTGTGTATGTATGTATATATGTATATTTATACATATATATATGCATATATTAATGTATGTATATATGTATTGTTTATATATATATATATATATATATATATATATATATATATATATATAAAATGATAAATGGGTTATACTTGTATGGCGCTTTTCTACCTTTAAGGTACTCAAAGCGCTTTGACAGTATTTCCACATTCACACATTCACACACTGATGGCGGGAGCTGCCATGCAAGGCCCTAACCAGCACCCATCAGGAGCAAGGGTGAAGTGTCTTGCCCAAGGTATATGCATATATATATATATATATATATATATATATATATATATATATATATATATATATATATATATATATATATATATATATATATATACAGATAAATACCATTGACCTCTTGGGGGGGGCGTGACAAAATGTTGTCGCTGTAAGTAAAGTAGGGTGGGCCCCCCATGGGGAAGGGGGGGGGGGGCGTGAGAGGTAATAGCCTAATAGCATCTTAAGTGTTAGGAAGGACAAATGTTGAAGAGTACAGATAATAAAATAAACTACAAGGAAGCTTAAAATAAATGTTGACATGACAGGAAATAGAGAGCTGCTTCAATACAGTAATAATATGATATATGATGCAATATTTATTTAAAAACACAATGTTTTTCCAAAGTGTTTTATTCAGGTGAGAGATTGGACAAAGCAGAAATCCCCTCCCTGACACAATGCTCAACAATAACACCACTACTACTAGTTCTGTGTTCCTGCTCCATGTGTGCTGCTGAAGGTCAGCTGTTCCCCACAGGCCGACTGGAATGTGCTCCTGGCCAAGCCTCGCTGTGGCGGTCAGCGTGTTCGCCGTAAATCCAGGGACTTTTTTTCAAGTGGACAAGAGCGCTAATTATCTCGGTCGGACTGAACGTGTTCCGCGGTTCTCCGGCCACCTCGTAAACGTGTCGTGGCGGGCAGATATACGACGCCATGTTGTCCTTTGTTTTTGGGAAGGAACGGCGACGTCATACCAGTGAAGAAACGTGCGCTCAGGACGTTGATGCGCCGGCGTACCAGAGACAGAGTGGTACAGTACCAAGTTTTACTGAAGCTACAGGAGACCAGCCCTTACGACGGCAAGCGAGGTCTGAATCCAAACCAAAAGAGTCAGCTTATGTAGAACGAAAACAGCCGCTCTCAGCCCAGAAAGGAGCGCAGCTGCTTCTTCAAAACAGATAAGGAACTGGCCAAAACAGCTGTGTGAGCCGATTGTATAGTACGGCAATACTAATGAATCATATTTGGTACTATACCGCCTCTAAAAAGTACCGATCACCGGCGTCACAATGTAAACAAACGTCATGGGTGGATCTACACCTGACATCCACTGCAATGATATCAAGTACAGGAGTGTATTTTCGTCGAAAAAATTCACATTATGTTTTTAAACTCGGGAAATACGTCCCTGGACACATGAGGACTTTGAATATGACCAATGTATGATCCTGTAACGACTTGGTATCGGATCGATACCTAAATGGGTGGTATCATCCCAAACTAATGTAAAGTATCAAAGAAGAGAAGAATAAGTGATTATTACATTTGAACAGAAGTGTAGATAGAACATGTTGAAACAGAAAGTAAGCAGATATTAACAGTAAATGAACAAGTGGATTAATAATCCATTTTTACAGTTTGTCCCTCCCAATGTGTACAAAATAATAGGTGTATAAATGACACAATATGTTACTGCATACGTCAGCAGACTAATTAGGAGTCTTTGTTGGTTTACTTACTACTAAAAGACAAGTTGTCTAGTATGTTCACTATTTTATTTAAGGACTAAATTGCAATAATAAACATATGTTTCATGTACCCTAACATTTATTGTTAAAATAAAGACAATAATGACATTTTTTGTGCTCACCTTTATTTAGAAAAGTATCGAAATACATTTTGGTACGGGTACCAAAATATTCAATCAATCAATCAATGTTTATTTATATAGCCCTAAATCACAAGTGTCTCAAAGGGCTGTACAAGCCACAACGACATCCTCGGTACAGAGCCCACATACGGGCAAGGAAAACTCACCCCAGTGGGACGTCAATGTGAATGACTATGAGAAACCTTGGAGAGGACCACATATGTGGGTAACCCCCCCCCCCCAGCCGAAAGCAATGGATGTCGAGTGGGTCTGACATAATATTGTGAAAGTCCAACACATCAGCGAAAGTCCAGTCCATAGTGGGGCCAGCAGGAACCATCCCGAGCGGAGACGGGTCAGCAGCGTAGAGATGTCCCCATCCGATGGACAGGCTAGCGGTCCACCCCGGGTTGGGAGCAGAGTAGAAAAGAAAAGAAAAGAAACGGCAGATCAACTGCTCTAAAAAGGGAGTCTATTTAAAGGCTAGAGTATACAAATGAGTTTTAAGATGAGACTTAAATGCTTCTACTGAGGTAGCATCTCTAACTTTTACCGGGAGGGCATTCCATAGTATTGGAGCCCGAATAGAAAACGCTCTATAGCCCGCAGACTTTTTTTGGGCTCTGGGAATCACTAATAAGCCGGAGTTCTTTGAACGCAGATTTCTTGCCGGGACATATGGTACAATACAATCGGCAAGATAGGCAGGAGCTTGACCGTGTAGTATTTTATACGTAAGTAGTAAAACCTTAAAGTCGCATCTTAGGTGCACAGGAAGCCAGTGCAAGTGAGCCAGTATAGGCGTAATATGATCAAACTTTCTTGTTTTTGTCAAAAGTCTAGCAGCCGCATTTTGTACCATCTGTAATCTTTTAATGCTAGACATAGGGAGGCCCGAAAATAAAACGTTACAGTAATCGAGACGAGATGTAACGAAGGCATGAATAATGATCTCGGCATCGCTTGTGGACAAAATGGAACGAATTTTAGCGATATTACGGAGATGAAAGAAGGCCGTTTTAGTAACACTCTTAATGTGTGACTCAAACGAGAGAGTTGGGTCGAAGATAATACCCAGATTCTTTACCGAGTCGCCTTGTTTAATTGTTTGGTTGTCAAATGTTAAGGTGGTATTATTAAATAGATGTCGGTGTTGAGCAGGACCGATAATCAGCATTTCCGTTTTCTTAGCGTTGAGTTGCAAAAAGTTAGCGGACATCCATTGTTTAATTTCATTAAGACACGCCTCCAGCTGACTACAATCCGGCGTGTTGGTCAGCTTTAGGGGCATGTAGAGTTGGGTGTCATCAGCATAACAGTGAAAGCTAATACCGTATTTGCGTACGATGTCACCTAGCGGCAGCATGTAAATACTAAAGAGTGCAGGGCCAAGAACCAAACCCTGGGGAACTCCGCACGTTACCTTAACATAGTCCGAGGTCACATTGTTATGGGAGACACACTGCATCCTGTCAGTAAGATAAGAGTTAAACCAAGACAAGGCTAAGTCTGACATCCCAATACGCGTTTTGATACGCTCTAATAAAATATTATGATCAACAGTATCGAAAGCGGCGCTAAGATCAAGAAGCAGCAACATAAATGACGCATCAGAATCCATCGTTAGCAATAGATCATTAGTCATTTTTGCGAGGGCTGTCTCCGTAGAGTGATTTGCCCTGAAACCGGATTGAAAAGGTTCACAGAGATTGTTAGTCACTAAGTGTTCCTTTAGCTGCTGTGCGACAATTTTTTCGAGGATTTTCGAGATAAACGGAAGGTGTTTACCAAGAGATCAGGATCGAGGTTAGGTCTTTTGAGTAGAGGATGAATAACCGCTTTTTTGAATGCTAGGGGAACAGTGCCAGAGGAAAGTGATAAGTTTATAATATTTAACACTGATGGACCTAGTAATACAAAAAGCTCCTTGATAAGTTTCCCAAGAATTGGGTCAAGTAAACATGTTGTTTGTTTTGTCCCATTTACACATTTTGACAATTCCTCCAATGTTATTTCATCAAAGAGAGAGAAACTATTTTGGAGGGCGGTATCCGTCGTATATACAGTCGTATCTGTGTTAATAGAACCCAGTTGTAGCTGAGATGCATTGTCTTTAATCTCTTTTCTAATGACTTCAATTTTCTTATTAAAGAAATTCATAAAGTCATCTGCTGAGTGGGTGGAGCTACTGGGAGGAGTCCCTTGTTGGGTTAGCGATGCTACTGTACTAAACAAAAATTTAGGATCATTTTTGTTGAGGTGGATGAGATTTGAGTAATATTTAGCTTTAGCTGAGGTAAGCATGCGTTTATAAGTTATTAAACTATCACACCATGCTTGATGGAAAACCTCAAGTTTAGTCGCACGCCATTTGCGTTCCAGCTTTCTACATGATAATTTCTGGGCTTTAGTTTCTTCTGTAAACCATGGGGTACGCCTTTTAGGGGCCCTTTTTAGCTTTAGCGGTGCTACACTATCAATGGTATCGCGCAGGGTGTCGTTAAAGTTGTTAGTGAGGTTATCAATAGAGCCCACATAATTTGGGAATGGTGCCATTACCGAAGGCAGTAGGTCAGTAAGAGTCGTCGTTGTGGCAGCATTAATGTTGCGGCTGCTATAGTAGTTATTATTATTATTATTAGTTTGTTGACAATGAGTCAGAACTTCGAATTTTATAAGGTAATGATCGGACATTACTTTAGTGTACGGGAGTATCGTAACTTTAGAGGTGGTGACACCCCTGACAAGCACTAGATCTATCGTATTACCGTTGCGATGCATGGGTTCATTTATTATTTGTGTAAGACCACAGCTATCAATTATAGTCTGGAGCGCCACGCATGGAGGGTCCGATGGGGTATTCATATGGATATTAAAGTCCCCCATTATGATTATATTGTCGGCGTGCGTCACTAGATCAGCAACAAACTCTGAGAATTCACTGATGAAGTCCGAATAGGGCCCAGGGGGGCGGTAGATAACAGCCAGGTGGAGAGGCAGCGGTGTGACAAACCTCAAAGTGATTGTATATTAGTGCGACACCCCCTCCCCTTTTAAGAGGTCGGGCAACATGTGCATTGGTATAGTTAGGAGGAGATGCCTCATTTAGCGCAAAAAAAATCGTCTGGTTTGAGCCAGGTCTCGGCGAGACCAACGACGTCAAGTTTGTTGTCTCTAATGACCTCATTAACTAATAACGTTTTGGAAGATAATGATCTTATGTTTAAAAAGCCCATATTATAGGTAGTGGGCTGTTTTGAGGATTGTTTGTTGAAATTATCCGAAGTAGCAATATTAATAATGTTGCGTTTATTATGCGTAGTGCACTTTAAATAGTTTCGACCATATCTAGGAATTGATACGACGGGAATTGTCCGATTGTTTGCTAGATGTTGCGATAAACTGAACGCATCATAGTTAGCCAACTCAGTAGATTGCAAGTCTGCCTCTGACACGGTCACAAAAGAAAAAACATTATGTGAGTTGTGTTTTATTCTAAGAGAAAAAAGATTTTGTGACGATAAAAAATATCAATGTAATCATAGTAGTATCGACTAGATACGCACTTGTACTTGGTATCATTACAGTGGATGTCAGGTGTAGATCCACTCATGGCGTTTGTTTACATTGTGACGCCGGTGAGCTACGGTGTGTAGTGAAGCATGTTTAGCTACTTGTAAGAAACATACCTTATTTGTCGCCATGGAGGCGAGGATTAGTGATTTAGACGTAGCTAAAACACTGCGGATGGACGTTAGCCGCTAACTAGCTAGCCATGTCTTTAAAGCTAGTATTTTCCCATGTCGTGTGTCTTCTCGTGACCTCCTTGCTTTTATCTTATGTCCGCTAGGAAACTCTTTGTTTTGTCTTAAGGGCTCCTGTTTGTCGGTACCAAAATGTATTTCGATACTTTTCGGTACTTTTTGATATTTTTCAAAATAAAGGGGACAACAAAAATGTCATTATTGGCTTTATTTGAACAAAAAAATCTTATGGTACATGAAACATATGTTTATTATTGCTATTTATTCCTTAAATAAAATAGTGAACATACTAGACAACTTGTCTTTTAGTAGTAAGTAAACAAACAAAGACTCATAATTAGTCTGCTGACGTATGCAGTAACATATTGTGTCATTTATACACCTATTATTTTGTACACATTATGAGGGACAAACTGTAAAAAATTGATTATTAATCTACTTGTTCATTTACTGTTAACATCTGCTTACTTTCTGTTTTAACATGTTCTATCTACACTTCTGTTAAAATGTAATAATCACTTTTTTGATACTTTACATTAGTTTGGGATGATACCACACATTTAGGTATCGATCCGATACCAAGTAGTTACAGGATCATACATTGGTCATATTCAAAGTCCTCATGTGTCCAGGGACATATTTCCTGTGTTTGTAAACATAATATGAATTTTTAAAAAAAAGGAATTTTGATGTAATCATAGTAGTATCGACTAGATACACCCCTGTACTTGGTATCATTACACTGGATGTCAGGTGTAGATCCACCCATGGCATTTGTTTACATTGTGATTCCGGTGAGCTACGGTGTGTAGTGAACCATGTTTAGCTACTTGTAAGAAGCGTACCTTATTTGTCGCCATGGAGGCGAGGATTAGTGATTTAGACGTAGCTAAAACACTGCGGATGGGCGTTAGCCGCTAACTAGCTAGCCATGTCTTTAAAGCATCTCTTTCTGAGGGTGTTTCAGTGTTATAACTTCACCTTTATCTTTAATTTTTAAGCCAAAATGCGTCCGTTCTCCCTTTTCTGTCCCCACACTGTGTCTGCTTGTAAGTACTCTGTGTGCGTGCGCTGCCGAACATGCTCCTCTGCTCGTAAAACCGGCAATGTCAAGACATGACGACGACACCAGTCCAAAAAAAAAATATATGGGGAACCGGTACTTTTCAAACAGAGTATAGTACCGTTTTTGATTCATTAGTACCGCGATACTATGCTAGTAGCGGTATACCGTACTACCCTAGTGTATGAGGGGATACTGAAATATGATATACGATACGACGCATTCGGACAACATGAGATATGACAAAGTGAAATATGATCACGTATGATAGAATGAGATGATGATAGAGGTGCAGTACAACAAATATGATAGTACTGATGTGTGTATATGATAGTACTGATAGTACTGATGTGTGTATTTTGGTACTCTAGTAGATTGTAACCAGTGAGAACTACTAAAGATGTGCTAAGTATTCAGGACTCTACTAAAGATGTGCTAAGTATTCAGGACTCTACTAAAGATGTGCCAAGTATTCAGGACTCTACTAAAGATGTGCCAAGTATTCAGGACTCTACTAAAGATGTGATAAGTATTCAGGACTCTACTAAAGATGTGCCAAGTATTCAGGACTCTACTAAAGATGTGCTAAGTATTCAGGACTCTACTAAAGATGTGCTAAGTATTCAGGACTCTACTAAAGATGTGCCAAGTATTCAGGACTCTACTAAAGATGTGCTAAGTATTCAGGACTCTACTAAAGATGTGCTAAGTATTCAGGACTCTACTAAAGATGTACTAAGTATTCAGGACTCTACTAAAGATGTGCCAAGTATTCAGGACTCTACTAAAGATGTGATAAGTATTCAGGACTCTACTAAAGATGTGCCAAGTATTCAGGACTCCACTAAAGATGTGCTAAGTATTCAGGACTCTACTAAAGATGTGCTAAGTATTCAGGACTCTACTAAAGATATGCCAAGTATTCAGGACTCTACTAAAGATGTGCCAAGTATTCAGGACTCCACTAAAGATGTGCTAAGTATTCAGGACTCTACTAAAGATGTGCCAAGTATTCAGGACTCCACTAAAGATGTGCCAAGTATTCAGGACTCTACTAAAGATGTGCCAAGTATTCAGGACTCTACTAAAGATGTGCTAAGTATTCAGGACTCTACTAAAGATGTGCCAAGTATTCAGGACTCCACTAAAGATGTGCTAAGTATTCAGGACTCTACTAAAGATGTACTAAGTATTCAGGACTCTACTAAAGATGTGCTAAGTATTCAGGACTCTACTAAAGATGTGCTAAGTATTCAGGACTCTACTAAAGATGTGCTAAGTATTCAGGACTCTACTAAAGATGTGCCAAGTATTCAGGACTCCACTAAAGATGTGCCAAGTATTCAGGACTCTACTAAAGATGTGCTAAGTATTCAGGACTCTACTAAAGATGTGCTAAGTATTAAGGACTCTACTAAAGATGTGCCAAGTATTCAGGACTCTACTAAAGATGTGCCAAGTATTCAGGACTCTACTAAAGATGTGCTAAGTATTCAGGACTCTACTAAAGATGTGCCAAGTATTCAGGACTCTACTAAAGATTTGCCAAGTATTCAGGACTCTACTAAAGATGTGCCAAGTATTCAGGACTCTACTAAAGATGTGCTAAGTATTAAGGACTCTACTAAAGATGTGCCAAGTATTCAGGACTCCACTAAAGATGTGCTAAGTATTCAGGACTCTACTAAAGATGTGCCAAGTATTCAGGACTCTACTAAAGATGTGCCAAGTATTCAGGACTCTACTAAAGATGTGCTAAGTATTCAGGACTCTACTAAAGATGTGCAAAGTATTCAGGACTCTACTAAAGATGTGCCAAGTATTCAGGACTCTACTAAAGATGTGCTAAGTATTCAGGACTCTACTAAAGATGTGCTAAGTATTAAGGACTCTACTAAAAATGTGCCAAGTATTCAGGACTCTACTAAAGATGTGCTAAGTATTCAGGACTCTACTAAAGATGTGCCAAGTATTCACGACTCTACTAAAGATGTGCAAAGTATTCAGGACTCTACTAAAAATGTGCTAAGTATTAAGGACTCTACTAAAGATGTGCTAAGTATTCAGGACTCTACTAAAGATGTGCCAAGTATTCACGACTCTACTAAAGATGTGCTAAGTATTCAGGACTCCACTAAAGATGTGCTAAGTATTCAGGACTCTACTAAAGATGTGCCAAGTATTCAGGACTCCACTAAAGATGTGCTAAATATTCAGGACTCTACTAAAGATGTGCCAAGTATTCAGGACTCTACTAAAGATGTGCCAAGTATTCACGACTCTACTAAAGATGTGCTAAGTATTCAGGACTCTACTAAAGATGTGCCAAGTATTCAAGACTCTACTAAAGATGTGCCAAGTATTCAGGACTCTACTAAAGATGTGCTAAGTATTCAGGACTCTACTAAAGATGTGCCAAGTATTCAGGACTCTACTAAAGATGTGCTAAGTATTCAGGACTCTACTAAAGATGTGACAAGTATTCAGGACTCTACTAAAGATGTGCTAAGTATTCAGGACTCTACTAAAGATGTGCAAAGTATTCAGGACTCTACTAAAGATGTGCCAAGTATTCAGGACTCTACTAAAGATGTGCTAAGTATTCAGGACTCTACTAAAGATGTGCTAAGTATTAAGGACTCTACTAAAAATGTGCCAAGTATTCAGGACTCTACTAAAGATGTGCTAAGTATTCAGGACTCTACTAAAGATGTGCCAAGTATTCACGACTCTACTAAAGATGTGCAAAGTATTCAGGACTCTACTAAAAATGTGCTAAGTATTAAGGACTCTACTAAAGATGTGCTAAGTATTCAGGACTCCACTAAAGATGTGCTAAGTATTCAGGACTCTACTAAAGATGTGCCAAATATTCAGGACTCCACTAAAGATGTGCTAAATATTCAGGACTCTACTAAAGATGTGCCAAGTATTCAGGACTCTACTAAAGATGTGCTAAGTATTCAGGACTCTACTAAAGATGTGCTAAGTATTCAGGACTCTACTAAAGATGTGCCAAGTATTCACGACTCTACTAAAGATGTGCTAAGTATTCAGGACTCTACTAAAGATGTGCTAAGTATTCAGGACTCTACTAAAGATGTGCCAAGTATTCAGGACTCCACTAAAGATGTGCTAAGTATTCAGGACTCCACTAAAGATGTGCCAAGTATTCAGGACTCTACTAAAGATGTGCCAAGTATTCAGGACTCTACTAAAGATGTGCCAAGTATTCAGGACTCTACTAAAGATGTGCTAAGTATTCAGGACTCTACTAAAGATGTGCTAAGTATTCAGGACTCTACTAAAGATGTGCCAAGTATTCAGGACTCCACTAAAGATGTGCTAAATATTCAGGACTCTACTAAAGATGTGCCAAGTATTCAGGACTCTACTAAAGATGTGCCAAGTATTCACGACTCTACTAAAGATGTGCTAAGTATTCAGGACTCTACTAAAGATGTGCCAAGTATTCAAGACTCTACTAAAGATGTGCCAAGTATTCAGGACTCTACTAAAGATGTGCTAAGTATTCAGGACTCTACTAAAGATGTGCCAAGTATTCAGGACTCTACTAAAGATGTGCTAAGTATTCAGGACTCTACTAAAGATGTGCCAAGTATTCAGGACTCTACTAAAGATGTGCTAAGTATTCAGGACTCTACTAAAGATGTGCAAAGTATTCAGGACTCTACTAAAGATGTGCCAAGTATTCAGGACTCTACTAAAGATGTGCTAAGTATTCAGGACTCTACTAAAGATGTGCTAAGTATTAAGGACTCTACTAAAAATGTGCCAAGTATTCAGGACTCTACTAAAGATGTGCTAAGTATTCAGGACTCTACTAAAGATGTGCCAAGTATTCACGACTCTACTAAAGATGTGCAAAGTATTCAGGACTCTACTAAAAATGTGCTAAGTATTAAGGACTCTACTAAAGATGTGCTAAGTATTCAGGACTCCACTAAAGATGTGCTAAGTATTCAGGACTCTACTAAAGATGTGCCAAATATTCAGGACTCCACTAAAGATGTGCTAAATATTCAGGACTCTACTAAAGATGTGCCAAGTATTCAGGACTCTACTAAAGATGTGCTAAGTATTCAGGACTCTACTAAAGATGTGCTAAGTATTCAGGACTCTACTAAAGATGTGCCAAGTATTCACGACTCTACTAAAGATGTGCTAAGTATTCAGGACTCTACTAAAGATGTGCTAAGTATTCAGGACTCTACTAAAGATGTGCCAAGTATTCAGGACTCCACTAAAGATGTGCTAAGTATTCAGGACTCCACTAAAGATGTGCCAAGTATTCAGGACTCTACTAAAGATGTGCTAAGTATTCAGGACTCTACTAAAGATGTGCCAAGTATTCAGGACTCCACTAAAGATGTGATAAGTATTCAGGACTCTACTAAAGATGTGCTAAGTATTCAGGACTCTACTAAAGATGTGCTAAGTATTCAGGACTCCACTAAAGATGTGCTAAGTATTCAGGACTCTACTAAAGATGTGCCAAGTATTCACGACTCTACTAAAGATGTGCCAAGTATTCAGGACTCTACTAAAGATGTGCTAAGTATTCAGGACTCTACTAAAGATGTGCTAAGTATTCAGGACTCTACTAAAGATGTGCTAAGTATTCAGGACTCTACTAAAGATGTGCTAAGTATTCAGGACTCCACTAAAGATGTGCTAAATATTCAGGACTCTACTAAAGATGTGCCAAGTATTCAGGACTCCACTAAAGATGTGCTAAGTATTCAGGACTCTACTAAAGATGTGCCAAGTATTCAGGACTCTACTAAAGATGTGCTAAGTATTCAGGACTCTACTAAAGATGTGCCAAGTATTCAGGACTCCACTAAAGATGTGCTAAGTATTCAGGACTCTACTAAAGATGTGCTAAGTATTCAGGACTCTACTAAAGATGTGCCAAGTATTCAGGACTCCACTAAAGATGTGATAAGTATTCAGGACTCTACTAAAGATGTGCTAAGTATTCAGGACTCTACTAAAGATGTGATAAGTATTCAGGACTCTACTAAAGATGTGCTAAGTATTCACAACTCTACTAAAGATGTGCTAAGTATTAAGGACTCTACTAAAGATGTGCTAAGTATTCAGGACTCTACTAAAGATGTGCCAAGTATTCAGGACTCCACTAAAGATGTGCTAAGTATTCAGGACTCTACTAAAGATGTGCTAAGTATTCAGGACTCTACTAAAGATGTGCCAAGTATTCAGGACTCTACTAAAGATGTGCCAAGTATTCAGGACTCCACTAAAGATGTGCTAAGTATTCAGGACTCTACTAAAGATGTGCCAAGTATTCAGGACTCTACTAAAGATGTGCCAAGTATTCAGGACTCTACTAAAGATGTGCTAAGTATTCAGGACTCTACTAAAGATGTGCTAAGTATTCAGGACTCTACTAAAGATGTGCCAAGTATTCAGGACTCTACTAAAGATGTGCCAAGTATTCAGGACTCTACTAAAGATGTGCTAAGTATTCAGGACTCTACTAAAGATGTGCTAAGTATTCAGGACTCTACTAAAGATGTGCCAAGTATTCAGGACTCTACTAAAGATGTGCTAAGTATTCAGGACTCTACTAAAGATGTGCCAAGTATTCAGGACTCTCCGCTTGATCTTACGTGTGCAGAAACGCGCGGTCAGCACAGGACATATTTCACGTGCAGGCAGCGGCGAGGGAAAAAATTCCCGCCGCAGCTTTCTAGGGCAGCGGCGGCGGTGATGTGGTTGCAGCACGCGGTGAAATATGGCGCTACTTGACATTCAAAGCCAAACATGGATGAAGTACAGCCCGGCCTCGCTGGTCCTGAATAGAAGACTTTGTCAAGGTCACATCATCCATCTCATCTCCTTCGGAGGACATCGTGTGATGTTCACCGCCTGGGAACAAGCGCCTTTCGAAACCTCCGCCAAGGCTTAAGAAACCTTTTGTGTTCACACGGATGTGCAATCTGGATCCGATCCAGATTCAACTTGATTTAATGTCAACATTCCTAAATCCGCACACAGTGCATACAACTTTTATTCAAGTAATGTAAGATTTGGCAGTGTTGCCTATTACATTCTTTTTTTCCTCACCATTGCATTTACATTGCTGTTAAATATGTAATCTGGTTCAGATCCAGATTAAATTAAATTTGACTAGAAAGTTTCCGTTCTTTGAATGAACAACTTTTATTCAAGTAATGTAAGATTTGGCAGTGTTGCCTGTCATATAACTGTTTTCATCATCATTGCATTTACATTGCTGTTAAATGTGCAATCTGGATCTGATCCGGATTCAACTTGATTTAATGTTAACATTCCTAAATCACATATATAAAACTTTTATTCAAGTAATGTAAGATTTGACATTGTTTCTTGTTACATAATTGTTGTCATCATCATTGCATTTACATTGCTGTTAAATGTGCAATCTGGTTCAAATCCAGATTAAACTTAATTTGACTCTAACGTTTCTGTTTTTTGAATGAACAACTTTTATACAAGTAATGTAAGATTTGGCAGTGTTTTCTGTTGCATAATTGTTTTCATCTTCATTACTTTTACATTGCTGTTAAATATGCAATCTGGATCTGATCCAGATTCATCTTGATTTAATGTTAACATTCCTAAATCACACATATAAAACTTTTATTCAAGTAATGTAAGATTTGACATTGTTACCTGTTACATAATTGTATTCATCATCATTGCATTTACATTGCTATTAAATGTGCAATCTGGTTCAGATCCAGATTAAACTTAATTCGACTTTAACTTTTCTATTTTTTGAATGAACAACTTTTATTCAAGTAATGTAAGATTTGGCAGTGTTTTCTGTTGCATAATTGTCTTCATCATCATTGCTTTTACATTGCTGTTAAATGTGCAATCTGGTTCAGATCCAGATTAAATTAAATTTGACTAGAAAGTTTTCCGGTTTTTGAATGAACAACTTTCATTCAAATAATGTAAGATTTGGCAGTGTTTTCTGTTGCATAATTGTTTCCATCATCATTGCATTTACATTGCTGTTAAATGTGCAATCTGGATCTGATCCAGATTTAACTTCATTTAATGTTAACATTCCTAAATCACATATATAAAACTTTTATTCAAGTAAGGTCAAATTTGACATTGTTGTCTGTTACATAATTGTTTTCATCATCATTGCATTTACATTGCTGTTAAATGTGCAATCTGGTTCAGATCCAGATTAAACTTAATTCGACTTTAACGTGTCTATTTTTTGAATGAACAAGTTTTATTCAAGTAATGTAAGATTTGGCAGTGTTGCCTATTACATTCTTTTTTTCCTCACCATTGCATTTACATTGCTGTTAAATATGTAATCTGGTTCAGATCCAGATTAAATTAAATTTGACTAGAAAGTTTCCGTTCTTTGAATGAACAACTTTTATTCAAGTAATGTAAGATTTGGCAGTGTTGCCTGTCACATAACTGTTTTCATCATCATTGCATTTACATTGCTGTTAAATGTGCAATCTGGATCTGATCCGGATTCAACTTGATTTAATGTTAACATTCCTAAATCACATATATAAAACTTTTATTCAAGTAATGTAAGATTTGACATTGTTTCTTGTTACATAATTGTTGTCATCATCATTGCATTTACATTGCTGTTAAATGTGCAATCTGGTTCAAATCCAGATTAAACTTAATTTGACTCTAACGTTTCTGTTTTTTGAATGAACAACTTTTATTCAAGTAATGTAAGATTTGGCAGTGTTGCCTAGTACATTCTTTTTTTCCTCACCATTGCATTTACATTGCTGTTAAATATGTAATCTGGTTCAGATCCAGATTAAATTAAATTTGACTAGAAAGTTTCCGTTCTTTGAATGAACAACTTTTATTCAAGTAATGTAAGATTTGGCAGTGTTGCCTGTCACATAACTGTTTTCATCATCATTGCATTTACATTGCTGTTAAATGTGCAATCTGGATCTGATCCGGATTCAACTTGATTTAATGTTAACATTCCTAAATTACATATATAAAACTTTTATTCAAGTAATGTAAGATTTGACATTGTTTCTTGTTACATAATTGTTGTCATCATCATTGCATTTACATTGCTGTTAAATGTGCAATCTGGTTCAAATCCAGATTAAACTTAATTTGACTCTAACGTTTCTGTTTTTTGAATGAACAACTTTTATTCAAGTAATGTAAGATTTGGCAGTGTTTTCTGTTGCATAATTGTTTTCATCGTCATTGCATTTACATTGCTGTTAAATGTGCCATCTGGTTCAGATCCAGATTAAACTTAATTTGATTTTAGCGTTTCTGTTTTATTGAATGAACAACTTTTATTCAAGTAATGTAAGATTTGACCTTGTTGCATAATTATTTCCATCATCATTGCTTTTACATTGCTGGTTAAATGTGCAATCCGGTTCAGATCCAGATTAAATTTAATTTGACTAGAAAGTTTCCGTTCTTTGAATGAACAACTTTTATTCAAGTAATGTAAGATTTGGCAGTGTTGCCTGTCACATAACTGTTTTCATCATCATTGCATTTACATTGCTGTTAAATGTGCAATCTGGATCTGATCCGGATTCAACTTGATTTAATGTTAACATTCCTAAATCACATATATAAAACTTTTATTCAAGTAATGTAAGATTTGACATTGTTTCTTGTTACATAATTGTTGTCATCATCATTGCATTTACATTGCTGTTAAATGTGCAATCTGGTTCAAATCCAGATTAAACTTAATTTGACTCTAACGTTTCTGTTTTTTGAATGAACAACTTTTATTCAAGTAATGTAAGATTTGGCAGTGTTTTCTGTTGCATAATTGTTTTCATCGTCATTGCATTTACATTGCTGTTAAATGTGCCATCTGGTTCAGATCCAGATTAAATTTAATTTGATTTTAGCGTTTCTGTTTTTTTGAATGAACAACTTTTATTCAAGTAATGTAAGATTTGACCTTGTTGCATAGTTATTTCCATCATCATTGCTTTTACATTGCTGGTTAAATTTGCAATCCGGTTCAGATCCAGATTAAATTTAATTTGACTAGAAAGTTTCCGTTTTTTGAATGAACAACTTTTATTCAAGTAATGTAAGATTTGGCAGTGTTTTCTGTTGCATAATCGTTTCCATCATCATTGCTTTTACATTGCTGTAAAATGTGCAATCTGGATCTGATCCAGTTTGAACTTAATTTGACTTTAACGTTTCTGTTTTTTTGAATGAACAATTTTTGTTTAGGTAATGTAAGATTTGGCAGTGTTTTCTGTTACATAATTGTTTACATCATCATTGCTTTTACATTGCTGTTAAATATGCAATCTGTATCTGATCCAGATTCAACTTGATTTGATGTTAACATTCCTAAATCACATATATAAAACTTTTATTCAAGTAATGTAAAATTTCACATTGTTGCCTGTTACATAATTGTTTTCGTCATCATTGCATTTACATTGCTGTTAAATGTGCAATCTGGATCAGATCCAGATTAAACTTGATTCGACTTTAACTTTTCTGTTTTTTGAATGAACAACTTTTATTCAACTTGTGTAAAATTTGGCAGTGTTTTCTGTTGCATAATTATTTTGATCATCATCGCTTTTACATTGCTGTTAAATGTGCAATCTGTATCTGATCCAGATTCAACTTGATTTAATGTTAACATTCCTAAATCACATATATAAAACTTTTATTCAAGTAATGTAAAATTTCACATTATTGCCTGTTACATAATTGTTTTTATCATCATTGCATTTACATTGCTGTTTAAAGTGTAATCTGGATCAGATCCAGATTAAACTTGATTCGACTTTAACTTTTCTGTTTTTTGAATGAACAACTTTTATTCAACTTGTGTAAAATTTGGCAGTGTTTTCTGTTGCATAATTATTTTGATCATCATTGCTTTTACATTGCTGTTAAATGTGCGATCTGGATCAGATCCAGATTAAACTTAATTTTACTTTAACGTTTCTGTTGTGTATGAACGACTTTTATTCAAGTTGTGTACGATTTGACATTGTTTCATAATTGTTTTCATCATCATTGCATTTACATTGCTGTTAAATGTGCAATCTGGTTCAGATCCAGATTCAACTTAATTTGACTTGAACGTTTCTGTTTTTTTAATGAACACCTTTTATTCAAGTCGTGTAAGATTTGGCAGCGTTTTCTGTTGCATAATTGCTTTCATCATCATTGCTGTTAAATGTGCAATCTGGATCAGATCCAGAGTCAACTTGGTTTGACCTCACCGGCATTAGTCCAAGTCACACATAAATAAATGCATTTTTTGTTAGCGTCACCCGAGTGTGGTTAACGCACATTCCGTACGTCTTGATGGGCTCGTCAGCACCAAATTGCTGACACTCTTGTTATCTTGTCAACTTGTCTTCATCTGTCACACAAAATTGTCCCTTGAAGGCAAAGCTGGAAATGTCCGCCCCGCCTTGTCATTAAGTGTACTAGTGACGTAACCATGACGACAGGAGTGACAGCATGGACTGTATGGCCAACTAGTGGCCTGGCAGGCACATTGCAGCGCCTTCACTCCTTTTTCAGGCCCTTTTTGACCACTTTGCCAGCTTGTGTTTGGCCGCCGATTACAAAGCAGCAGCTCGCTCGCTGCTGGTGTTCCTTCTGACTTCCTGCGTCCTAAAGACGCTCCCGAGTAACGCTTGGATAAATAAAGTCGTTCTCTCATCTCCGTGCTTCTGTCTCTCGCTGACTTATTGAACCGTCGGGTCGATGCGGGACGCCGACTAACTGCTGCTTCTTTCATTTTATAGACAAGCCGAGGATTCATGGAACATCCAGCGTGAAAGTCATTGACTCCGAGGTCGCCCACGCCATGTTTTTATTTTAATGCTACAGATAAAGCCTCTAAGGTCCAATACAGTCTGCTCCCACATCCCTTAAGGAACTATTGCAAATCAAAGATCCTCTATGTGACAACAAGCACACTTAGCTGCTTCTTAAACGCAGCACCAGTCAAAGATCCTCTACGTGACAACAAGCACACTCTGCTGCTTCTTAAACGCAGCACCAGTCAAAGATCCTCTACGTGACAACAAGCACACTCTGCTGCTTCTTAAACGCAGCACTAGTCAAAGATCCTCTCTGTGACAGGAGCTCTCTGCTGTTTTTAAATATCTACTGCAAAAACACAAGTCAAATATCCTCTATGTGACAGTAGCTCTCTGCTGTTTTTAAATATCTACTGCAAAAACACAAGTCAAAGATCCTCTATGTGACAGGAGCTTTCTGCTCCTATGAAAACAACAACACAAGTCAAAGATCTTCCATGTGACAAGAGCGTTCTCCTGTTTTTAGGGACCTATTTCTTAAACATAGCACTAGTCAAAGATCCTCCATGTGACAGGAGCTCTCTGCTGTTTTTAAGTACCTACTACGGAAAAAACAACACAAGTCAAAGATCTTCTATGTGACAAGAGCTTTCTTCTGTTTTTAAGGACCTATTTCTTAAACATAGCACTAGTCAAAGATTCTCTATGTGACAGGAGCTCTCTGCTGTTTTTAAATACTACTGTATAAACACTAGTCAAAGATTCTCTATGTGACAGGAGGTTTTTGCTGTTTTTAGGTACCTATTTCTTAACCTCAGCAGTAATCAAAGATCCTCTATGTGACAACAAGCACACTTTGCTGCTTCTTAAACACAACACAAGTCAAAGATCTTCTATGTGACAAGAGCTTTCTTCTGTTTTTAAGGACCTATTTCTTAAACATAGCACTAGTCAAAGATTCTCTATGTAACAGGAGCTCTCTGCTGTTTTTAAATACTACTGTATACATACTAGTCAAAGATTCTCTATGTGACAGGAGGTTTTTGCTGTTTTTAGGTACCTATTTCTTAACCTCAGCAGTAATCAAAGATCCTCTATGTGACAACAAGCACACTTTGCTGCTTCTTAAACACAACACAAGTCAAAGATCTTCTATGTGACAAGAGCTTTCTTCTGTTTTTAAGGACCTATTTCTTAAGCATAGCACTAGTCAAAGATCCTCTATGTGACAGGAGCTCTCTGCTGTTTTTAAATACTACTGTATACATACTAGTCAAAGATTCTCTATGTGACAGGAGGTTTTTGCTGTTTTTAGGTACCTATTTCTTAACCTCAGCAGTAATCAAAGATCCTCTATGTGACAACAAGCACACTTTGCTGCTTCTTAAACACAACACAAGTCAAAGATCTTCTATGTGACAAGAGCTTTCTTCTGTTTTTAAGGACCGATTTCTTAAGCATAGCACTAGTCAAAGATTCTCTATGTGACAGGAGCTCTCTGCTGTTTTTAAATACTACTGTATAAACACTAGTCAAAGATTCTCTATGTGACAAGAGGTTTTTGCTGTTTTTAGGTACCTATTTCTTAACCACAGGAGTAATCAAAGATCCTCTATGTGACAACATGCACACTCTGCTGCTTCTTAAACACAACACAAGTCAAAGATCCTCTATGTGACAACATGCACACTCTGCTGCTTCTTAGACACAGCACTAGTCAAAGATCCTCTATGTGACAGGAGCTCTCTGCTGTTTTTAAATACTATTGCAAAAACACTAGTCAAAGATCCTCTATGTGACAGGAGCGTTCTGCTGGTTTTAAGTACCTACTACGGAAAACAACAACACAAGTCAAAGATCTTCTATGTGACAAGAGCGTTCTCCTGTTTTTAAGGACCTACTTCTTAAACATAGCACTAGTCAAAGATTCTCTATGTGACAGGAGCTCTCTGCTGTTTTTAAATACTACTGTATAAACACTAGTCAAAGATTATCTATGTGACAGGAGGTTTTTGCTGTTTTTAGCTACCTATATCTTAACCCCAGCAGTAATCAAAGATCCTCTATGTGACAACATGCACACTTTGCTGCTTCTTAAACACAGCACTAGTCAAAGATCCTCTATGTGACAACATGCACACTTTGCTGCTTCTTAAACACAGCACTAGTCAAAGATCCTCTATGTGACAACATGCACACTCTGCTGCTTCTTAGACACAGCACTAGTCAAAGATCCTCCACGTGACAACAAGCACACTCTGCTGCTTCTTAAACATAGCACTAGTCAAAGATCCTCTACGTGACAGGAGCGCTCTGCTGTTTTTAAGTACCTACTGTGGAAAAAAACAACACAAGTCAAAGATCTTCTATGTGACAAGAGCTTTCTCCTGTTTTTAAGGACCTATTTCTTAAACATAGCACTAGTCAAAGATTCTTTATGTGACAGGAGCTCTCTGCTGTTTTTAAATACTACTGTATAAACACTAGTCAAAGATTCTCTATGTGACAGGAGCTCTCTGCTGTTTTTAAATACTACTGTATAAACACTAGTCAAAGATCCTCTATGTGACAGGAGCTTTCTGCTGTTTTTAAATACTACTGTATAAACACTAGTCAAAGATTCTCTATGTGACAGGAGCTCTCTGCTGTTTTTAAATACTACTGTATAAACACTAGTCAAAGATCCTCTATGTGACAGGAGCTTTCTGCTGTTTTTAAATACTACTGTATAAACACTAGTCAAAGATTCTCTATGTGACAGGAGCTCTCTGCTGTTTTTAAATACTACTGTATAAACACTAGTCAAAGATCCTCTATGTGACAGGAGCTTTCTGCTGTTTTTAAATACTACTGTATAAACACTAGTCAAAGATTTTCTATGTGACGGGAGCTCTCTGCTGTTTTTAGGTACATATTTATAAACCACAGCAGTAATCAAAGATCATCTATGTGAAAGGAGCTTGTTGCTGTTTCTATGTACCTACTTTTTAAACATAGCACTAGTCAAAGATCATCTATGTGAAAGGAGCTTGTTGCTGTTTTTATGTACCTACTTTTTAAACATAGCACTAGTCAAAGATCATCTATGTGACAGGAGCTCTCTGCTGTTTTTAAGTATCTGCTGCAAAGACACGAGTCAAAGATCTTCTATGTGACAGGAGCCATCTGTTGTTTTAAATACATGTACTGCAAAAATGCTAGTCAAAGATCCTCTATGTGACAGGAGCTCTCTGCTCTTTTTAAATAGTACTGCAAAAACACGAGTCAAATATCCTCTATGTGACAGGAGTTTTCTGCTGTTTTTAAGTACCTATTTCAACAGTAGTCAAAGATCTTGTATGTGACAGGAGCTTTCTGCTGTTTTTAAGTACGTACTGCAATACACTAGTCAAAGATCCTCTATGTGACATGAGTTTTCTGCTGTTTTTAAGTACTTACTGTAATAGATTAGTCAAAGATCCTCTATGTGACAGGAATTAGCTGCTGTTTTTAAGTACCACTGCAAAAATGCTCGTCAAAGATCCTCTATGTGACAGGAGCTATCTGCTGTTTTTAAGTACGTACTGCAATACACTAGTCAAAGATCCTCTATGTGACAAGAGGTTTCTGCTGTTTTTAAGTACTTACTGCAAAAACACTAGCCAAAGGTCTTCTATTTGACAGGAGCTATCTGCCGTTTTTAAGTATGCACTGCAATACACTAGTCAAAGATCATCTATGTGACATGAGTTTTCTGCCGTTTTTAAGTACTTACTGCAATACACTAGTCAAAGATCCTCTATGTGACAAGAGCTGTCTGCTGTTTTTAAGTACCACTACAAAAATGCTAGTCAAAGATCATCTATGTGACAGGAGTTTTCTGCTGTTTTTAAGTGCTTATTGCAATACACTAGTCAAAGATCCTCTATGTGACAGGATCTTTCTGCAGTTTTGAGTGCCTACTTCAGAAACAATTGTCAAAGATCGTCTTTGTGACAACAACCACACTCTATTTTTAGAGACCTACCTTTTAAACACACTAGTCAAAGATCTTCTATATGAGAACAGCACTGCTGTTTTTTGGGACCCACTGCAAAAACACTATATAGTCAAAGATCCTGTATTTGACAAAAGCGCTCTGCTGCTTTTAAGTACCAACTGCAAAAACACTAGTCGCTCGTCAAAGATCCTCTATATGATAGGAGTGCTCTGCTGTTTTTAAGGACTATTTTACCATTAGTCAAAAAAAACAAACACATGCTGCCATTTTTAAAGACCTACTTCAAAAACACAAGTCAAAGATCCTCTCTGATGTTCTTAAAAAAGTATGTACTGCAAAAACACTTGTCACTCATCAAAGATCCTCTATAATATAGGAGTGATCTGCTGTTTTTAAGGACTATTAATCAAAAAAACAAACACATGCTGCCACTTTTAAGGACCTACTTCAAAAACACAATTCAAAGATCCTCTGTTCGACAAAAGCTCTTGGATGTTCTTAAACAAATACGTACTGCAAAAGCACTCGTCACTATCAAAGATCCTCTAAATGATAGGAGTGCTCTGCTGTTTTTAAGGACTATTTCAAAGTTAGTCCAAAAAAAAAAAGCATCCTGCCATTTTTAAGGACCTATTTCAAAAACCAAGTCAAAGATCCTCTGGTCGACAAAAGCTCTTGGATGTTCTTAAACAAGTACGTCCTGCAAAAACACTCGTCACTCATCAAAGATCGTCTATAATATAGGAGTGATCTGCTGTTTTTAAGGACCATTAGTCAAAAAAAACAAACACATGCTGCCACTTTTAAGGACCTACTTCAAAAACACAAGTCAAAGATCCTCTGTTCGACAAAAGCTCTTGGATGTTCTTAAACAAGTACGCACTGCAAAAGCACTCATCACTATCAAAGATCCTCTAAATGATAGGAGTGCTCTGCTGTTTTTAAGGACTATCTCAAAGTTAGTCCAAAAAAAAAAGAAGCATGCTGCCATTTTTAAGGACCTATTTCAAAAACCAAGTCAAAGATCCTCTGGTCGACAAAAGCTCTTGGATGTTCTTAAACAAGTACGTCCTGCAAAAACACTCGTCACTCATCAAAGATCCTCTATAATATAGGAGTGATCTGCTGTTTTTAAGGACCATTAGTCAAAAAAAACAAACACATGCTGCCACTTTTAAGGACCTACTTCAAAAACACAAGTCAAAGATCCTCTGTTCGACAAAAGCTCTTGGATGTTCTTAAACAAGTACGCACTGCAAAAGCACTCATCACTATCAAAGATCCTCTATATGATAGAAGTGCTTTGCTGTTTTTAAGGACTATTTCAAAGTTAGTCCAAAAAAACAAACACATGCTGCCACTTTTAAGGACCTACTTCAGAAACACAAGTCAAAGATCCTCTGTTCGACAAAAGCTCTCGGATGTTCTTAAAAAAGTATGCACTACAAAAACACTCGTCACTCATCAAAGATCCTCTATATGATAGGCGTGCTCTGCTGTTTTTAAGGACTATTTGAAAGTTAGTAAAAAAAAAAAAGCATGCTGCCATTTTTAAGAACCTACTTCAAAAACCAAATCAAAGATCCTGTGTTCGACAAAAGCTCTTGGATGTTCTTAAACAAGTACGTCCTGCCAAAACACACGTCACTCATCAAAGATCCTTTATATGATATGCGAGTACTCTGCTGTTTTTTAAGATGTACTGCCAAAAATGTATATGACAAACTGTTATTAGGGACCTACTTCAAAAACCCTAATCAAAGATCCTTTACAAGACAAAAAAAACTCTGCTGTTTTTGACAAAAATACCAATTGCAACACATAGATCCTCTATATGACAAGAGTGCTCTGCTGTGTTTAGAATCAGAAAGTCAACATGACCAATAAAAAGGCTTCTTGTTTAGAGGAGGCCCCGCCCACTATATTGGAGTTTGTTGTTTAATCTTCTTTTAAAAGCGGCTTTAAAATTCTTGGGGGTTAGACTTGGACTTAGACAAACTTTATTGATCCGCATGTGACTCAACTTAAAAATGTTGTGTGGCTTGTAAATAAATTGATTTTGGAAAAAAAAACATTTTTAAACAAAAATCAGATACAAATGTTTTTTTTTGGGTTATGAGTCAACTTAAAAATCTTGTGGGCGTGGCCTCGTCCAACAATATGTTTTTATTGGTCAGGTGATTCGAATCAAGGAAATGGATTTGAAACTTGTAAATAAATTGATTTGGAAGAAAAAAAATGTTTTTAAACAAAAATCAGATAAAAATCGGGGGTTTTTTTGTTTAGTTTTTTTGGGTTGTGACGCAACTTAAGCATTTTGTGGGCGGGGCCTCTTCCAACAATGTGTTTTTATTGGTCAGGTGATTTGCAACAAGAAAATGGATTTGAAAAAAAACAAAAACAATATTTTAAACAGAAATCAGATACAAATCGTTTTTTGTTTTTTTTTGTGACTCAACTTAAAAATTGTGGAATTTTTTAATTTTTTTTTTGTAAACAAAAATCATATACAAATAGTTTTTTTTAGGGGGTTGTGACTCAACATAAAAATCTTGTGGGCGGGGCCTCGTCCAACAATATGTTTTTATTGGTCAGGTGATTTGCAACAAGAAAATGGATTTGAAACGTGTAAATAAATTGATTTGGGAGGGGGAAAAACATTAAAAAACAAAAAAAATTGGATACAAATCATCTTTTTAGGGGTTAGTGACGCAACTTAAACTTTTTGTGGGCGGGGCCTCTTCCAACAGTATGTTTTTATTGGTCAGGTGATTTGCAACAAGAAAATGGATTTGAAAAAAACAAAAAACAATATTTTAAACAGAAATCAGATACAAATCGTTTTTTGTTTTTTTTGTGACTCAACTTAAAAATCGTGGAAGAATTTTTTTTTTTTTTTTTGGTAAACAAAAATCATATACAAATCGTTTTTTGGGGGGTTGTGACTCAAGTAAAAATCTTGTGGGCGGGGCCTCGTCCAACAGTATGTTTTTACTGGTCAGGTTTGTCCCCCTCATCTTTGGGCGTTTTCCCTCCAAATGTGTTCAGAGTGAAAGTAAAAAAAACAAAAACGATTTGTCACCAAAATATTTATTTGGTTTGAATTTTTTTTTCAATATTTTTTTAATTTTTTAAATTTTAAATTAATTTTGTTTTCAAACTTTTTTTGGTTTCATAAAACATATGGATGTGGATTTTACAACAACTCAACTTTTTTTCCCCCCCCATTAAAAAAAGGTTGCATATCATTCAAAAATACATTTTTAAAATCCATTTCAAAAAGTAAGTTCAACGAGTAGCAAACATGTAAACAAACCGGCCGCCATTGTGACGTAAGCCCCGCCTCCTTGCCGCGCGCCCCGCCCCCCTCATTAGCCATGCAGCCTCGCCTCTCTTTGAAGTGAGTGTTGCGCAGCACAGCTGCCAGAGTCGCGCGGCGCACACACGGAAGTGGACCACTTCGGAACCGTTCTGACGCAACCGGTCCGACACCAGCCGCCATGAAGAAGAAGTAGACCCTCGACCAACTGTCGTCCTCCATCTTTTTCCCCGGGACTGCTTTTTTTTTTAATGTTTGTTTTGTCTTTTTTCCTCCCTCCCGTGAACGGAACCGGACCCTAATGGATTACAACAACCCAGATGAAAGATCTCCCGCCGCGTCCGGTCACTAACAGGCGGGTCGAGCTCAGCGAGCGAACCGGTTCCGTCCTCCTGACCCCGCAGGATCCGATTCGGCAGTCGAGGAGGATTCCGATCCGCATGATCAACATGTTGACGGCGCACACCGGACACTTGCTCCACCCGGAATATTTACAACCGTTAACGCCGGCGCCTATCAGCATCGAGGTACATGTTGACGTTATTTTTATTTTGCTTTCGGGTTATAAACACCCACGCCGAGTGTTCGGCGGGGTTTTATTGAGCTTTGCTGCCACGCATCGACCTTTAAAAGCGGCTTTAAAATTCCCCTTTCATGGTGAAAAGTGCTACTATTTTGTTGTTTTTCTTATGGAGGTGTTGTATTACGCCTCTCTAGTTATACAGCGGATAATATATGAAGAAAAATAAAGTATGTTTAAAAAAATATAAGGCGTTTATTAGATTTTTCAAAAACTAATTAAAAAAAAGAAGATTTTAGCGTATTATGTAAAAAAAAAGATTTGTACACAAAAATCGAATGCAAATCGTTTTTTTTTTTTAGTTATGACTCAACTTAAAAATATTGTGGGCGGGGCCTCTTCCAATAATTTGTAAATAATGGTCAGGTGATTTGCAACAAGAATATGGATTTGAAACGTGTACATAAATTGATTTGGGGAGAAAAAAACATTAAAAAAAGAAAATCGGATACAAATCATTTTTTAGGGGGTTGTGACGCAACTTAAACATTTTGTGGGCGGGGCCTCTTCCAATAATATGTTTTTATTGGTCAGGTGATTTGCAACAAGAAAATGGATTTGGAAAAAATATATATTTATACAGTATATATATATATATATTTATATATATATATATATTTTTTTTTTTAAACAGAAATGTTTGTTTTTCTTTGGTTATGACTCAACTTAAAAATCTTGTGGGCGGGGCCTCTTCCAACAATGTGTTTTTATTGGTCAGGTGATTTGCTAGAAGAACATGGATTTGAAACTTGTAAATAAATTGATTTGGGGAAAAAACAAACATTAAAAAACAAAAGAAAATCGGATACAAATCATTTGTTTAGGGGGTTGTGACGCAACTTAAACATTTTGTGGGCGGGGCCTCTTCCAACAATGTGTTTTTATTAGTCAGGTGATTTGCAACAAGAAAATGGATTTGAAAAATATATATATATATATATATATATATATATATATATATATATATATATATATATATATATATATATATATATATATATATATATATATATATATATATATATATATTAAACAGAAATCAGATACAAATCGTTTTTTTTGGGTTATGACTCAACTTAAAAATCTTGTGGGCGGGGCCTCTTCCAACAATCTGTTTTTATTGGTCAGGTGATTTGCAAAAAGAAAATGGATTTGAAACTTGTAAATAAATTGATTTGGGGAAAAGAAAAACATTAACAAAAAAAAATCGGATACAAATAATTTGTTTAGGGGATTGTGATGCAACTTAAACATTTTGTGGGCGGGGCCTCTTCCAACAAAGTGTTTTTATTGGTCAGGGGATTTGCAACAAGAAAATGGATTTGAAAAGCAAAAAACACACATATATATATATATATATATATATATATATATATATATATATATATATATATATATATATATATATATATATATATATATATTAAACAGAATCAGATACAAATCGTTTTTGATGTTTTTTTTGTTATGACTCAACTTAAAAATCTTTTTTTTTTTTTTTTAAACAAAAATCAGATACAAATCGTGTTTTTGGGGGGTTGTGACTCAATTAAAAAATCTTGTGGGCGGGGCCTCTTCCAACAGTATGTTTTTATTGGTCAGGTGATTTGCATCGAGAACATGGATTTGAAACTTGTAAATAAATTGATTTGGGGAAAAAAAACATTTAAAAAAATCGAATACAAATAATTTTTTTAGGGGGTTGTGACGCAACTTCAACTTTTTGTGGGCGGGGCCTCTTCCAACAAAGTGTTTTTATTGGTTAGGTGATTTGCAACAAGAAAAAGGATTTGAAAAAACCCAAAAACATTTTAAACAAAAATCAGATACAAATCGTTGTTTTGGGGTTATGACTCAACTTCAAAATATTGTGGGCGGGGCCTCTTCTAATAATTAGTTTTTATTGATTTGCAACAAGAAAATGGATTTCAAACTTGGAAATTGTTTTGGGGAAAACATATTATTAAAGAAAAATCGGATACAAATTGTTTTTTTGGGGGTTGGACTTAGACTTAGACAAACTTTATTGATCCACATGTGACTCAACTTTAAAAAAAATTGTGGGCGGGGCCTCGTCCAACTGTATGTTTTTATTGGTCAGGTGAATTGCAACAATAACATGGATTTGAAACTTGTAAATAAATTGATTTAGGAAAAAAAACATTTTTTAAACAAAAATCAGTTACAAATCGGTTTTTTTGGTTTTTACTCAACTTAAAAATCTTGTGGGTGGGGCCTCTTCCAATAATTAATTTTTATTGGTCAGGTGATTTGCATCAAGAAAATGAATTTGAAACTTGTAAATAAATTGATTTGGGGAAAACATATTTTTAAACAAAAATCTGATACAAATAGTTTTTTTTGGGGTTTAGACTTAGACTTAGACAAACTTTATTGATCCACATGTGACTCAACTTAAAATATTTGTGGGCGGGGCCTCGTCCAACAATATGTTTTATTGGTCAGGTGATTTGCAACAAGAAAATGGATTTGAAACTTGTAAATAAATTGATTTGGAAGAAAAAAAAAAGTTTTTAAACAAAAATCTGATAAAAATCTGTTTTTTTTTGTTTAGTTTTTTTAGGTTGTGACTCAACTTAAAAATATTGTGGGCGGGGCCTCATCCAACAGTTTTTATTGGTCAGGTTTGTCCACCTCATCTTTGGGCGTTTTCCCTCCAAATGTGTTCGGAGAGAAAGTTAAAAAAACAAAAAAACGATTTGTCACCAAAATATATTTTTGGTTTAAAAAAAAAAAAAAAAAAAAGTACATTTTATTTGTAATTAATTTGGTTTTCAAACCTTTTTTTGCTTTTATAAAACTTATGGATGTGAATCTTACAACAAGTCAATATTCAATTTGATTCAGAATCTCCATTATTTGCTGTGTAAATGATAATAAAAACCTTTTTAAAATTGGTTAAATGTGGGCTAAAAACATATTTAAAAAAATTTGTTCTTTAAAAAAAAAAAAGTTTGACCTATTCTTGAAAATTATGAATCGATTCAGAATCGAAATTAATAAAAATTTGTGATTCGGATGTGAATAGTTTTTTTCTGGGCAACCTTAATAAAAACACACATTTCTCTACTTGTGATGAAAAAAATGCTAAATGTTGTTTTTTCTGGCAGCTGGACGCCAAGAAGAGTCCGCTGGCCCTCCTCGCTCAGACCTGCTCCCAGATCGGAAAGTCCGATCCCCCGTCCTCCTCCAAGCACAAAGAGAAGGACGCCGGCGGTCGCTCGTCTCTCTCCAGCTTGAAACTGGGAGAACAGCGCCCCCTCTCGGAGGACAAGTCCGGCTTCAAGCCTTACCTCAAAGGCGGGGGCGGCGGGGGAGGCAGCGGGGGAGGCGGCGGGGGCGGCGGGGGCGGCGGGGACGGAGACCGTGTGAGCGGCGGCTTGGAAAAGGGAGGATTCAGGGTTGTCAGCAATAACGGGAATACTGCTCCCCACTCCTCCTCCCCCAGTCCCGCAGCCGGCGGAGCAACCCCGTCAAACAGTCCGGTGGCGGGGGCGCCCCAGGCGCGCGCCCACACGCCAAGCAGCGGCCGCGACCCGGACAGCCCGGGCGGCGGCAAAAAAGACGCGGAGGCGAGCAAGCCGCCCCCGGAGGGTCCGCACCTGGCCAACTCCAGCTGCGCTCGGGCCAGCGCCAACTGCAGCACCGGCAGCTCGGACGGCGGCTCCGTGGTCGACAAGGCGGAGTCGGTGCCCGTTTCTCCTTACAAGGCGCTCTACCCGCTGACCTCGTCCAATTTGGGCTACCACAGGTCCGTGGTCGGGGCGTACGCCAGCTACTCGCACTCGTTGGTTCCCGGTTTGGACAAGTCCGGCCTGGGAAGTATGGGCGTCCCTGGAAAGCATCCCAGCTCCAGTCCTCTCACGGGGGCCTCCCCGCCCTCCTTCATGCAGGGTCTATGCCGGGACCCCTACTGTCTCAGCTACCACTCCTGCATCCACGAGTCCTCCGCCCTCAAGTCCGGTTTCCCCTTGGTGTATCCCTCCCACCCGCTGCACCCCCTACACCACGGCGGAGCGTCCGCCCTCGCCCACCCTTTGTACTCGTACGGCTACATGCTGCCCAACGACCCGCTCCCCCACGCCTGCAACTGGGTCTCGGCCGGGGGTCCCTGCGACAAACGCTTCGCCATGTCGGACGAGCTCCTGGCTCACCTGCGCATGCACACCACGCCCCCTGCGGACATGGACGCCAAGATGCTGGCCGTCTCGTCGTCGGGACCGTCTCCCTGCCACATGCACCTCCCCCACATGAGCGGGCCCGGCTCCTTGCTCAGAGCGCCGCCGGGCCTGGGACTAGCCCGCTACCACCCCTACAGCAAGGTCCATTTCCCGCCCGGACCCTCCTCCGTGTCGCTGCACTCTCTGCCCGCCACCAGCCCGTACTACCCGCATTATGCCTTCTACAACCAAAGACTCGGATCCGCCTCCGCTCTGGGCTACCAATGACACCAGAGTCCTTCTGGAGACTTCCTCCGAGGGACCAGTTTTGGATGAATGTTCTTATCTCTCCATGGCCTTGCGCTCTTTTTCACTACCGAGGAATCTTGCAGCTTTACTTAAAAAAAACCCCGACAAATCTGGGAATTTCTGCTTAAGGAAATGAAAAGTTTACATTTGCAGTCGGCCAAAAACATCTCTGTGACTTGACTGTAATGACCAAAAGCCAAAATAAAATGTTGTATCCGCACTTTTATTCCGATCTTTATGAGAAACTTCTTGCCTGAAATGAGTTCCGACCCCGTCGGAAATTTGCCTAGGAATCGTTTTTTTGTTTCGTTTTTTTTTAGCTACGTTGTAGCTCGCCAACATAGCAGCCAATATTTAGTTAGCGGTTGATGCTAACCTGGCTGAATTACGCAGTCTTTCAACCGAGTTTTATTTTGAAAAAACTTCTTGCCAGAAATGAGTTCCGACACTGTCGGAAATTTGCATAGGAATCGTTTTTTTGTTTATTTTTTTTTAGCTGCGTCGTAGCTCGCCAACGTAGCAGCCAATAGTTAGTTAGCGGTTGATGCTAACCTGGCTGAATCACGCAATCTTTCAACCAAGTTTTATTTTGAAAAAACTTCTTGCCGGAAATGAGTTCTGACCCCGTCGGAAATTTGCCTAGGAATCGTTTTTTTATTTCGTTTTTTTAAGCTGCGTCATAGCTCGCCAACGTAGCAGCCAATAGTTAGTTAGCGGTTGATGCTAACCTGGCTGAATTACGCAATATTTCAACCGAGTTTTATTTTGAAAAAACTTCTTGCCTGAAATGAGTTCCGACCCCGTCGGAAATTTGCCTAGGAATTGTTTTTTTGTTTCTATTTTTTTAGCTGCGTCGTAGCTCGCCAACATAACAGCCAATAGTTAGCTAGCGGTTGATGCTAACCTGGCGGAATTAGGCAATCTTTCAACCAAGTTTTATTTTGAAAAAACTTCTTGCCTGTCAAGTCAAGTCAACTTTATTTATATAGCACATTTTCAACAACTTTTTAGATTGAACCAAAGTGCTTTACAGGTTAAAAAAAGCATGGAGCAAACAAAAAACTAAGCAAAACCAAAAACAAACAAAGAACATAAACAATGAATGTGCTAAAATTTTTTAAAAAATTTAAAGTTTTATTTTGAATAAACTTCCCGTCGGAAAGTTGCCTAGGAATCGTTTTTTTGTTTCTATTTTTTAGCTGCGTCGTAGCTCACTGCAGCCAATAGTTAGTTAGCGGTTGATGCTAACCTGGCTGAATCATGCAATCTTTCAACCAAGTTTTATTTTGAAAAAACTTCTTGCCGGAAATGAGTTCTGACCCCGTCGGAAATTTGCCTAGGAATTGTTTTTTTATTTCGTTTTTTTAAGCTGCGTCATAGCTCGCCAACGTAGCAGCCAATAGTTAGTTAGCGGTTGATGCTAACCTGGCTGAATTACGCAATCTTTCAACCAAGTTTTATTTTGAAAAAACTTCTTGACGGAAACAAGTTCCGACCCCGTCGGAAATTTGCCTAGGAATCGTTTTTTTTGTTTCGTTTTTTTTAGCTGCATCGTAGCTCACCAACATAGCAGCCAATAGTTAGTTAGCGGTTGATGGTAACCTGGCTGAATTACGCAATCTTTCAACCAAGTTTTATTTTGAAAAAACTTCTTGCCTGAAATGATTTCCGACCGTATCGGAAAGTTGCCTAGGAATCGTTTTTTTGTTTAGTTTTTTTTTTAGCTGCGTCATAGCTCACCAATATAGCAGCCAATAGTTAGCTAGCGGTTGATGCTCACCTGGCTGAATCACGCAATTTTTCAACCGAGTTTTATTTTGAAAAAACTTCTTGCCTGAAATGAGTTCCGACTTTGTCGGAAAGTTGCCTAGGAATGTTTTTTTTGTTTAGTTTTTATTTTAGCTGCGTCGTAGCTTACCAACATAGCAGCCAATAGTTAGCTAGCGGTTGATGCTAACCTGGCTGAATTACGCCGCTAGCATTAGCGTCAAATGTGCGGGTCCAGATTAGGGATGTAACGATGTTCGACATTCATAATAACATGTAATGTATACATGATGTAAGTATATATGTCATGTAGTAACATTCATAATAACATGTAATATATACATGATGTAAGTATATATGTCATGTAGTAACATTCATAATAACATGTAATATATACATGATGTAAGTATATATGTCATGCAGTAACATTCATAATAACATGTAATATATACATGATGTAAGTATATATGTCATGTAGTAACATTCATAATAACATGTAATATATACATGATGTAAGTATATATGTCATGTAGTAACATTCATAATAACATGTAATATATACATGATGTAAGTATATATGTCATGTAGTAACATTCATAATAACATGTAATATATACATGATGTAAGTATATATGTCATGTAGTAACATTCATAATAACATGTAATATATACATGATGTAAGTATATATGTCATGTAGTAACATTCATAATAACATGTAATATATACATGATGTAAGTATATATATCATGTAGTAACATTCATAATAACATGTAATACATACATGATGTAAGTATATATGTCATGTAGTAACATTCATAATAACATGTAATACATACATGATGTAAGTATATATGTCATGTAGTAACATTCATAATAATATATAATATCTACATGATGTAAGTATATATGTCATGTAGTAACATTCATAATAACATGTAATACATACATGATGTAAGTATATATGTCATGTAGTAACATTCATAATAACATGTAATACATACATGATGTAAGTATATATGTCATTTAGTAACATTCATAATAATATATAATATCTACATGATGTAAGTATATATGTCATGTAGTAACATTCATAATAACATGTAATGTATACATGATGTAAGTATATATGTCATGTAGTAACATTCATAATAACATGTAATATATACATGATGTAAGTATATATGTCATGTAGTAACATTCATAATAACATGTAATATATACATGATGTAAGTATATATATCATGTAGTAACATTCATAATAACATGTAATACATACATGATGTAAGTATATATGTCATGTAGTAACATTCATAATAACATGTAATACATACATGATGTAAGTATATATGTCATGTAGTAACATTCATAATAATATATAATATCTACATGATGTAAGTATATATGTCATGTAGTAACATTCATAATAACATGTAATACATACATGATGTAAGTATATATGTCATGTAGTAACATTCATAATAACATGTAATACATACATGATGTAAGTATATATGTCATTTAGTAACATTCATAATAATATATAATATCTACATGATGTAAGTATATATGTCATGTAGTAACATTCATAATAACATGTAATGTATACATGATGTAAGTATATATGTCATGTAGTAACAATCATAATAACATGTGATGTATACATGATGTAAGTATATATGTCATGTAGCAACATTCATAATAACATGTGATGTATACATGATGTAAGTATATATGTCATGTAGTAACATTCATAATAATATGTAATATATACATGATGTAAGTATATATGTCATGTAGTAACATTCATAATAACATGTAATGTATACATGATGTAAGTATATGTCATGTAGTAACAATCATAATAACATGTAATGTATACATGATGTAAGTATATATGTCATGTAGTAACATTCATAATAACATGTGATGTATACATGATGTAAGTATATATGTCATGTAGTAACATTCATAATAACATGTAATATATACATGATGTAAGTATATATGTCATGTAGCAACATTCATAATAACATGTGATGTATACATGATGTAAGTATATATGTCATGTAGTAACATTCATAATAATATGTAATATATACATGATGTAAGTATATATGTCATGTAGTAACATTCATAATAACATGTAATATATACATGATGTAAGTATATATGTCATGTAGTAACATTCATAATAACATGTAATATATACATGATGTAAGTATATATGTAGTATCTAGTAACATTCATAATAACATGTAATATATACATGATGTAAGTATATATGTCATGTAGTAACATTCATAATAACATGTAATATATACATGATGTAAGTATATATGTAGTATCTAGTAACATTCACAATAAAATGTAATTTTTACACATTTTGCTCATTCTAAGCATACAGCGGCGTATTAATTTCACGTTCGCTTTTCCTACAACAACAACAACACAAATTGTGACGGCCTTCATTAAGACAAAAAAAGACTACTTTGGGACACGTGATGTTCCGGAATATTTTTGAGCCTGAGTATACGGAGGATGGTCTACAAGTTTGTGCGCTAAACAGAGGCAGTTTTAGTGAAACACTCAACATCAAGTCGCAGTATTGCTAAGCGCTAAACAAGACATACAAACCATGGACATAATAAAACAATCACTTACTGTACAATGTCTGCTCTCACTGGGATAAAGACTGTTTATAGCTTCTCGTTTAGATGAAGAATTAATGGAGGTTAAAAAAAAAGGATGTAAAATTCGATAAATACTTTTTATTTTACGCCGGGGTTCGGATCCTCTTAGAAAACAGTTTTTGCCGGAGCTATCGATCCGACAGAAGTTTGGGGGGTTTTGTACTCTATGAAATAAATCGGGTGTGGTCGGGTGTGAATGTGTGGCATTTCACCAGGAACAAGCCCCGCCTCCTCCACGCTAACTCCGTCGTGTGGAAGACCGATCCTCAATCACAGGTCAGTTGTGGTCAAGATGTGGACCACAAAGTGGTTCGCTTCGGCTTCACATGTTGATATTAGCATGCTAACATGTTAGCCGGCTTCCATTTTTTTCCTGTTAATTTTGCAACTTTTCTTACAGGACATTCAGGCTATGTATTTTTTCGGAAAATTCCAGGTTATTCTTAATTTCCGACTTTTCCGTTATAGTGTTACTATTCCCACATTTTTCAAACTGTTCCTTGATGCTAGTCAATTGCTAGCGTACTAATATTAGCATGATAACATGCTAGCTTTTTTGCGGGTAAACACCTCCGAGTAAAATATTTTCTTACAGGACAATCAGACTATTTATCTTTTCGGAAAAATCCCAGTTATCCCTAATTTCCGACTTTTTTGTAATAGTGTTAGTATTTCCACATTTTCAAACGGTTCCGAAGTTAAAATGCTCCTTGATGTTAGTCAATTGCTAGCATACTAATATTAGCATGCTAACATGCTATCTTTTTTTTGCTAATTTTGCGGGTATACACCGCAGAGTCAAATATTTCTTACACTACAATCAGACTATTTATCTTTTCGGAAAATTCCCGATTATTTCCAACTTTTCCGTAACAGTGTTACTATTTCCACATTTTCAAACGGTTCCGAAGTTAAAATGCTCCTTGATGTTAGTCGATTGCTAGCATACTAATATTATCTTGCTAACATGCTAGCTTATTTTTGCTAATTTTGTAGGTATACACCTCAGAGTCAAATATTTTCTTACAGGACAATCAGACTATTTATCTTTTTGGAAAATTCCCAGTTAACCCTAACTTCCGACTTTTTTGTAAACGTGTTAGTATTTCCACATTTTCAAACGGTTCCGAAGTTAAAATGCTCCTTATTGTTAGTCAATTGCTAGCATACTAATATTAGCGTGCTAACATGCTAGCTTTTCTGCGGGTGTACACCTCAGAGTCAAATATTTTCTTACAGGACAATCGGATTATTTATCTTTTCGGAAAATTCCTGATTTCCAACTTTTCCGTAACTGTGTTACTATTTCCATATTTTCAAACTGTTCCAAAGTTAAAATGCTCCTTATTGTTAGTCAATTGCTAGCATACTAATATTAGCATGCTAACATGCTAGCTTTTTTTGGCTAATTTTGCGGGTATACACCTCAGAGTCCAATATTTTCTTACAAGACAATCAGACGATTTATCTTTTCGGAAAATTCCCAGTTATCCCTAATTTCCGACTTTTTTGTAATAGTGTTACTATTTCCACATTTTTAAACTGTTCCAAAGTTAAAATGCTCTTTGATGTTAGTCAATTTCTAGCATACTAATATTAGCATGCTAACATGTTAGCCGGCTTCTATTTTTTCCTGCTAATTTTGCAGGTATACACCTTTTCTTACAGGACAATCAGACTATTTATTTTTTGGGAAAATTCCTGATTATCCCTAATTTCCCACTTTTCCATAATAGTGTTACTACTTTCACATTTTTAAAACTGTTTTAAGGTCAAAATGCTCCTTCATGTTAGTCAATTGCTGGCATGCTAAAATTAGAATGCTAACATGTATTTTGTACCTCTACTACAGGACAATCGGGCTATTTATTTTTTCAGAAAATTCCCAATTATCCTTAATTTCCCACTTTTCCATAATAGTGTTACTACTTTCACATTTTTAAAACTGTTCTAAGGTCAAAATTCTCCTTCATGTTAGTCAATTGCTGGCGTGCTAAAATGATCATGCTAACATGCTAGTTTTTTTGTTGCTAATTTTGCAAGTATACACATATATTTTGTTACTTGACTACAGGACAATAGGGCTATTTATTTTTTCTGTAAATATCCCGATTATCCCTAATTTCCCACTTTTCCATAATAGTGTTACTACTTTCACATTTTTAAAACTGTTTTAAGGTCAAAATGCTCCTTCATGTTAGTCAATTTCTGGCGTGCTAAAATTAGCATGCTAACATGCTATTTTTTTTTACTAATTTTGCAGGTATACACGCATATTTTGTTACTTTACTACAGGACAATTGGCCTAATTATTTTTTCGGAAAATTCCCAGTTATCCCTAATTTCCCACTTTTCCATAATAGTGTTACTACTTTCACATTTTTAAAACTGTTCTAAGGTCAAAATGCTCCTTCATGTTAGTCAATTGCTGGCTTGCTAGGTTTTTTTTTGCTAATTTTGCAGGTGTACACGAATATTTTGTTACTTTACTACAGGACAACTTTTCGGAAAATTCCCAGTTATCCCTAATTTCCCACTTTTCCATAATAGTGTTACTACTTTCACATTTTTAAAACTGTTCTAAGGTCAAAATGCTCCTTCATGTTAGTCAATTGCAGGTGTGCTAAAATGATCATGCTAACATGCTAGTTTTTTTTTTGCTAATTTTGCAGGTATACACATATATTTTGTTACTTTACTACAGGACAATAGGGCTATTTATTTTTTCGGTAAATTCCCAGTTATCCCTAATTTCCCACTTTTCCATAATAGTGTTACTACTTTCACATTTTTAAAACTGTTCTAAGGTCAAAATGCTCCGTCATGTTAGTCAATTGCTGGCGTGCAAAAATTATCATGCTAACATGCTAGTTGTTTTTTGTGTGCTAATTTTGCAGGTATACACGCATATTTTGTTACTTTACTACAGGACAATTGGCCTAATTATTTTTTCGGAAAATTCCCAGTTATCCCAAATTTCCCACTTTTCCATAATAGTGTTACTACTGTCATATTTTTAAAACTGTTCAAAGGTCAAAATGCTCCTTCATGTTAGTCAATTGCTGGCATGCTAGTTTTTTTTTTGCTAATTTTGCAGGTATACACGAATATTTTGTTACTTTACTACAGGACAATTTTTCGGAAAATTCCCAGTTCTCCCTAATTTCCCACTTTTCCATAATAGTGTTACTACTTTCACATTTTTAAAACTGTTCTAAGGTCAAAATGCTCCTTCATGTTAGTCAATTGCTGGTGTGCTAAAATGATCATGCTAACATGCCAGTTGTTTTTTTGTGCTAATTTTGCAGGTATACACGCATATTTTGTTACTTTACTACAGGACAATTGGCCTAATTATTTTTTCGGAAAATTCCCAGTTATCCCAAATTTCCCACTTTTCCATAATAGTGTTACTACTGTCATATTTTTAAAACTGTTCTAAGGTCAAAATGCTCCTTCATGTTAGTCAATTGCTGGTGTGCTAAAATGATCATGCTAACATGCTAGTTTTTTTGTTGTTGCTAATTTTGCAGGTATACACATATATTTTGTTACTTTACTACAGGACAATAGGGCTATTTATTTTTTCGGTAAATTCCCGATTATCCCTAATTTCCCACTTTTCCATAATAGTGTTACTACTTTCACATTTTTAAAACTGTTCTAAGGTCAAAATGCTACGTCATGTTAGTCAATTGCTGGCGTGCTAAAATTATCATGCTAACATGCTAGTTGTTTTTTTGTGCTAATTTTGCAGGTATACACGCATATTTTTTTACTTTACTACAGGACAATTGGCCTAATTATTTTTTCGGAAAATTCCCAGTTATCCCAAATTTCCCACTTTTCCATAATAGTGTTACTACTGTCATATTTTTAAAACTGTTCTAAGGTCAAAATGCTCCTTCATGTTAGTCAATTGCTGGCATGCTAGGTTTTTTTTGCTAATTTTGCAGGTATACACGAATATTTTGTTACTTTACTACAGGACAATTTTTCGGAAAATTCCCAGTTATCCTTAATTTCCCACTTTTCCATAATAGTGTTACTACTTTCACATTTTTAAAACTGTTCTAAGGTCAAAATGCTCCTTCATGTTAGTCAATCGCTGGTGTGCTAAAATGATCATGCTAACATGCTAGTTTTTTTTTGTGCTAATTTTGCAGGTATACACATATATTTTGTTACTTTACTACAGGACAATAGGGCTATTTATTTTTTCGGTAAATTCCCGATTATCCCTAATTTCCCACTTTTCCATAATAGTGTTACTACTTTCACATTTTTAAAACTGTTCTAAGGTCAAAATGCTCCTTCATGTTAGTCAATTGCTGGCATGCTAAAATTATCATGCTAACATGCTAGTTGTTTTTTTGGTGCTAATTTTGCAGGTATACACGCATATTTTGTTACTTTACTACAGGACAATTGGCCTAATTATTTTTTCGGAAAATTCCCAGTTATCCCAAATTTCCCACTTTTCCATAATAGTGTTACTACTGTCATATTTTAAAAACTGTTCTAAGGTCAAAATGCTCCTTCATGTTAGTCAATTGCTGGCATGCTAGGTTTTGTTTTGCTAATTTTGCAGGTATACACGAATATTTTGTTACTTTACTACAGGACAATTTTTCGGAAAATTCCCAGTTATCCCTAATTTCCCACTTTTCCATAATAGTGTTACTACTTTCACATTTTTAAAACTGTTCAAAGGTCAAAATGCTCCTTCATGTTAGTCAATTGCTGGCATGCTAGTTTTTTTTTTTGCTAATTTTGCAGGTATACACGAATATTTTGTTACTTTACTACAGGACAATTTTTCGGAAAATTCCCAGTTCTCCCTAATTTCCCACTTTTCCATAATAGTGTTACTACTTTCACATTTTTAAAACTGTTCTAAGGTCAAAATGCTCCTTCATGTTAGTCAATTGCTGGTGTGCTAAAATGATCATGCTAACATGCCAGTTGTTTTTTTGTGCTAATTTTGCAGGTATACACGCATATTTTGTTACTTTACTACAGGACAATTGGCCTAATTATTTTTTCGGAAAATTCCCAGTTATCCCAAATTTCCCACTTTTCCATAATAGTGTTACTACTGTCATATTTTTAAAACTGTTCTAAGGTCAAAATGCTCCTTCATGTTAGTCAATTGCTGGTGTGCTAAAATGATCATGCTAACATGCTAGTTTTTTTGTTGTTGCTAATTTTGCAGGTATACACATATATTTTGTTACTTTACTACAGGACAATAGGGCTATTTATTTTTTCGGTAAATTCCCGATTATCCCTAATTTCCCACTTTTCCATAATAGTGTTACTACTTTCACATTTTTAAAACTGTTCTAAGGTCAAAATGCTACGTCATGTTAGTCAATTGCTGGCGTGCTAAAATTATCATGCTAACATGCTAGTTGTTTTTTTGTGCTAATTTTGCAGGTATACACGCATATTTTTTTACTTTACTACAGGACAATTGGCCTAATTATTTTTTCGGAAAATTCCCAGTTATCCCAAATTTCCCACTTTTCCATAATAGTGTTACTACTGTCATATTTTTAAAACTGTTCTAAGGTCAAAATGCTCCTTCATGTTAGTCAATTGCTGGCATGCTAGGTTTTTTTTGCTAATTTTGCAGGTATACACGAATATTTTGTTACTTTACTACAGGACAATTTTTCGGAAAATTCCCAGTTATCCTTAATTTCCCACTTTTCCATAATAGTGTTACTACTTTCACATTTTTAAAACTGTTCTAAGGTCAAAATGCTCCTTCATGTTAGTCAATCGCTGGTGTGCTAAAATGATCATGCTAACATGCTAGTTTTTTTTTGTGCTAATTTTGCAGGTATACACATATATTTTGTTACTTTACTACAGGACAATAGGGCTATTTATTTTTTCGGTAAATTCCCGATTATCCCTAATTTCCCACTTTTCCATAATAGTGTTACTACTTTCACATTTTTAAAACTGTTCTAAGGTCAAAATGCTCCTTCATGTTAGTCAATTGCTGGCATGCTAAAATTATCATGCTAACATGCTAGTTGTTTTTTTGGTGCTAATTTTGCAGGTATACACGCATATTTTGTTACTTTACTACAGGACAATTGGCCTAATTATTTTTTCGGAAAATTCCCAGTTATCCCAAATTTCCCACTTTTCCATAATAGTGTTACTACTGTCATATTTTAAAAACTGTTCTAAGGTCAAAATGCTCCTTCATGTTAGTCAATTGCTGGCATGCTAGGTTTTGTTTTGCTAATTTTGCAGGTATACACGAATATTTTGTTACTTTACTACAGGACAATTTTTCGGAAAATTCCCAGTTATCCCTAATTTCCCACTTTTCCATAATAGTGTTACTACTTTCACATTTTTAAAACTGTTCTAAGGTCAAAATGCTCCTTCATGTTAGTCAGTCGCTGGTGTGCTAAAATGATCATGCTAACATGCTAGTTGTTTTTTTTTGCTAATTTTGCAGGTATACACATATATTTTGTTACTTTACTACAGGACAATAGGGCTATTTATTTTTTCGGTAAATTCCCGATTATCCCTAATTTCCCACTTTTCCATAATAGTGTTACTACTTTCACATTTTTAAAACTGTTCTAAGGGTAAAATGCTCCTTCATGTTAGTCAGTTGCTGGCGTGCTAAATTTAGCATGCTAACATGCTAGGTTTTTTTGTGCTAATTTTGGAGGTATACACGCATATTTTGTTACTTTACTACAGGACAATTGGCCTAATTATTTTTTCGGAAAATTCCCAGTTATCCCTAATTTCCCACTTTTCCATAATAGTGTTACTACTTTCACATTTTTAAAACTGTTCTAAGGGTAAAATGCTCCTTCATGTTAGTCAGTTGCTGGCGTGCTAAATTTAGCATGCTAACATGCTAGGTTTTTTTGTGCTAATTTTGGAGGTATACACATATATTTTGTTACTTGACTACAGGACAATCGGGCAATTTATTTTTTCGGTAAATTCCCGGTTGTCCCTAATTTCCCACTTTTCCGTAATAGTGTTACTACTTTCACATTTTTCAAACTGTTCTAAGGTCAAAATGCTCCTTCATGTTAGTCAACTGCTGGCATGCTAAAATTAGCATGCTAACATGCTAGTTTTTTTTTGTTAATTTTACAGGTATACATGCATATTTTGTTACTTTACTACAGGACAATTGGCCTAATTATTTTTTCGGAAAATTCCCAGTTATCCCAAATTTCCCACTTTTCCATAATAGTGTTACTACTGTCATATTTTTAAAACTGTTCTAAGGTCAAAATGCTCCTTCATGTTAGTCAATTGCTGGCATGCTAGGTTTTTTTTTGCTAATTTTGCAGGTATACACGAATATTTTGTTACTTTACTACAGGACAATTTTTCGGAAAATTCCCAGTTATCCCTAATTTCCCACTTTTCCATAATAGTGTTACTACTTTCACATTTTTAAAACTGTTCTAAGGTCAAAATGCTCCTTCATGTTAGTCAATTGCTGGTGTGTTAAAATGATCATGCTAACATGCTAGTTTTTTTTGTGCTAATTTTGCAGGTATACACATATATTTTGTTACTTTACTGCAGGACAATAGGGCTATTTATTTTTTCGGGAAATTCCCGATTATCCCTAATTTCCCACTTTTCCATAATAGTGTTACTACTTTCACATTTTTAAAACTGTTCTAAGGTCAAAATGCTCCTTCATGTTAGTCAACTGCTGGCGTGCTAAAATGATCATGCTAACATGCTAGTTGTTTTTTTTTGTGCTAATTTTGCAGGTATACACGCATATTTTGTTACTTTACTACAGGACAATTGGCCTAATTATTTTTTCGGAAAATTCCCAGTTATCCCTAATTTCCCACTTTTCCATAATAGTGTTACTACTTTCATATTTTTAAAACTGTTCTAAGGTCAAAATGCTCCTTCATGTTAGTCAACTGCTGGCATGCTAAAATTAGCATGCTAACATGCTAGGTTTGTTTTTTTTTTGCAAATTTTGCAGGTATACACGCATATTTTGTTACTTGACTACAGGACAATCGGGCTATTTGTTTTTTCGGAAAATTCACGGTTATGCCTAATTTCCCACTTTTCCGTAAAAGTGTTACTACTTTCACATTTTTAAAACTGTTCTAAGGTCAAAATGCTCCTTCATGTTAGTCAATTGCTAGCATGCTAGTTTTTTTTTTGCAAATTTTGCAGGTATACACGCATATTTTGTTACTTGACTACAGGACAATTGGCCTAATTATTTTTTCGGAAAATTCCCAGTTATCCCTAATTTCCCACTTTTCCATAATAGTGTTACTACTTTCACATTTTTAAAACTGTTCTAAGGTCAAAATGCTCCTTCATGTTAGTCAACTGCTGGCATGCTAAAATTAGCATGCTAACATGCTAGGTTTGTTTTTTTTTGTGCAAATTTTGCAGGTATACACGCATATTTTGTTACTTGACTACAGGACAATCGGGCTATTTGTTTTTTTCGGAAAATTCACGGTTATCCCTAATTTCCCACTTTTCCGTAAAAGTGTTACTACTTTCACATTTTTAAAACTGTTCTAAGGTCAAAATGCTCCGTCATGTTAGTCAATTGCTGGCGTGCTAAAATTATCATGCTAACATGCTAGTTGTTTTTTTTGTGCTAATTTTGAAGGTATACACGCATATTTTGCTACTTTACTACAGGACAATTGGCCTGATTATTTTTTCGGAAAATTCCCAGTTATCCCAAATTTCCCACTTTTCCATAATAGTGTTACTACTTTCATATTTTTAAAACTGTTCTAAGGTCAAAATGCTCCTTCATGTTAGTCAATTGCTGGCATGCTAGGTTTTTTTTTGCTAATTTTGCAGGTATACACGAATATTTTGTTACTTTACTACAGGACAATTTTTCGGAAAATTCCCAGTTATCCCTAATTTCCCACTTTTCCATAATAGTGTTACTACTTTCACATTTTTAAAACTGTTCTAAGGTCAAAATGCTCCTTCATGTTAGTCAATCGCTGGTGTGCTAAAATGATCATGCTAACATGCTAGTTTGTTTTTTTTGCTAATTTTGCAGGTGTACACATATATTTTGTTACTTTACTACAGGACAATAGGGCTATTTATTTTTTCGGTAAATTCCCAGTTATCCCTAATTTCTCACTTTTCCATAATAGTGTTACTACTTTCACATTTTTAAAACTGTTCTAAGGTCAAAATGCTCCTTCATGTTAGTCAATTGCTGGCGTGCTAAAATTATCATGCTAACATGCTAGTTGGTTTTTTTGTGCTAATTTTGAAGGTATACACGCATATTTTGTTACTTTACTACAGGACAATTGGCCTAATTATTTTTTCGGAAAATTCCCAGTTATCCCTAATTTCCCACTTTTCCATAATAGTGTTACTACTTTCACATTTTTAAAACTGTTCTAAGGTCAAAATGCTCCTTCATGTTAGTCAATTGCTGGCATGCTAGGTTTTTTTTGCTAATTTTGCAGGTATACACGAATATTTTGTTACTTTACTACAGGACAATTTTTCGGAAAATTCCCAGTTATCCTTAATTTCCCACTTTTCCATAATAGTGTTACTACTTTCACATTTTTAAAACTGTTCTAAGGTCAAAATGCTCCTTCATGTTAGTCAATTGCTGGTGTGCTAAAATTATCATGCTAACATGCTAGTTGTTTTTTTTGTGCTAATTTTGAAGGTATACACGCATATTTTGTTACTTTACTACAGGACAATTGGCCTAATTATTTTTTCGGAAAATTCCCAGTTATCCCTAATTTCCCACTTTTCCATAATAGTGTTACTACTTTCACATTTTAAAAACTGTTCTAAGGTCAAAATGCTCCTTCATGTTAGTCAATTGCTGGTACTGTCATGATCCATGGTCCGGATCATGTTTTTGTGTTTTCTGTTAATTTTGGACTCCTTTTGTTATTTGTTGTGCTCCTGTGAGTTTGTTTTGGTTGTCATGGTCACTCTTTGTGTGCACCTGTCTCTGATTAGTGCTCGCCCGCTCACCTGCTTCCCGAGCGCTAATCAGAGGCATTATTTAAGTTGCCTTTGCCAGTCACTCGTCCTGCTCTCATTGTGTTTGCTCCATGCACTTGTCACGTGAGTTTTTGAGTTCTAGTGTTCCTTGTCTTTTGCCTATGCTAAGTAATAAGTTCCTTAACTTCCCGTGCGCTCTGCACGCATCCTTGTTGTTTTTGTTTATTGGATGATTTATGATAAATAAATCACTTCCTACCTTACGCCTTCGTCCGGAGCCGTTCCTTTGCATTGGGAGAACAACCGCGCAGCAAGCTGCGACCCCCCTGATCGTGACAGGTATGCTAAAATTATCATGCTAACATGCTAGTTGTTGTTTTTTTGCTAATTTTGCAGGTATACACATATATTTTGTTACTTTACTACAGGACAATAGGGCTATTTATTTTTTCGGTAAATTCCCGATTATCCCTAATTTCCCACTTTTCCATAATAGTGTTACTACTTTCACATTTTTAAAACTGTTCTAAGGTCAAAATGCTCCTTCATGTTAGTCAATTGCTGGCATGCTAAAATTATCATGCTAACATGCTAGTTGTTTTTTGTGTGCTAATTTTGCAGGTATACACGCATATTTTGTTACTTTACTACAGGACAATTGGCCTAATTATTTTTTCCGAAAATTCCCAGTTATCCCTAATTTCCCACTTTTCCATAATAGTGTTACTACTTTCATATTTTTAAAACTGTTCTAAGGTGAAAATGCTCCTTCATGTTAGTCAATTGCTGGCATGCTAGGTTTTTTTTTGCTAATTTTGCAGGTATACACGAATATTTTGTTACTTTACTACAGGACAATTTTTCGGAAAATTCCCAGTTATCCTTAATTTCCCACTTTTCCATAATAGTGTTACTACTTTCACATTTTTAAAACTGTTCTAAGGTCAAAATGCTCCTTCATGTTAGTCAATCGCTGGTGTGCTAAAATGATCATGCTAACATGCTAGTTTTTTTTTGTGCTAATTTTGCAGGTATACACATATATTTTGTTACTGTACTACAGGACAATTGGCCTAATTATTTTTTCAGAAAATTCCCAGTTATCCCTAATTTCCCACTTTTCCATAATAGTGTTACTACTTTCACATTTTTAAAACTGTTCTAAGGTCAAAATGCTCCGTCATGTTAGTCAATTGCTGGCGTGCTAAAATTATCATGCTAACATGCTAGTTGGTTTTTTTTTTGCAAATTTTGCAGGTATACACGCATATTTTGTTACTTTACTACAGGACAATTGGCCTAATTATTTTTTTGGAAAATTCCCAGTTATCCCAAATTTCCCACTTTTCCATAATAGTGTTACTCCTGTCATATTTTTAAAACTGTTCTAAGGTCAAAATGCTCCTTCATGTTAGTCAACTGCTGGCATGCTAAAATTAGCATGCTAACATGCTAGGTTTGTTGTTTTTTTTGCAAATTTTGCAGGTATACACGCATATTTTGTTACTTGACTACAGGACAATCGGGCTATTTGTTTTTTCGGAAAATTCACGGTTATCCCTAATTTCCCACTTTTCCGTAAAAGTGTTACTACTTTCACATTTTTAAAACTGTTCTAAGGTCAAAATGCTCCTTCATGTTAGTCAATTGCTAGCATGCTAGTTTTTTTTTGGCTAATTTTGTAGGTTAACATGCATATTTTGTTACTTTACTACAGGACAATTTTTCGGAAAATTCCAGATTATCCGTAATTTCCCACTTTTCCATAAAAGTGTTACTACTTTCACATTTTTAAAACTGTTGTTAGGTCAAAATGCTCCTTCATGTTAGTCAATTGCTGGCATGCTAGTTTTTTTTTTGTGCTAATTTTGCAGGTAAACATGCATATTTTGTTACTTTACTACAGGACAATTTTTCGGAAAATTCCCCGATTATCCGTAATTTCCCACTTTTCCATAATAGTGTTACTATTAGTATGCTAACATGTTAGCGTTAGCATGCTGATTTTGCATGAGTCGTATACTTTTTCGACGCTATCCGGCTAACGTGCTAGCTGTTAGCATTTCAGTTAAGCTCCTCCCTAGTTGTTGTCTTTGGCCGTCTGAGATCCGGCGCGGCAGTTTTATCACTTCATCCATCACAGGGACAATGATGGCTTTCACATGCTCCCAAAATAAAAGCCCCGCAGATGTCGGCCGCCATGTTTCACAAGCGACCATGAAGCCGTCACGTACGTGCGACCGCAAGCCGATGTTCCCGAAAAAGCCCCGCGGGGCGACATGTGGCGCTGATCCGTGCTAAATTGACCACATCCAGCCGCTAGCCAGCTTGCACTTTTTATTTCTGGCGCGGCAACGCCTCCCTCCTCGTTCGTGGCTTTTGATCCGCGGCCTCGGCTGTCGGCTCGCATGCATCAGCGGCTCGCGGAGGACGGAAAAAACGTGAGCCGGGTTGGCGACCTCGGCCTCTACCGCCTCCCCGTGGTGGCGCTCTCTCTCTCTCTCTCTCTCTCTGGCTGGCGGGTCAAGAAGAGGCTCCCAGGCTCCGCCCCCGTGCGAGCCGCCACCATTACTCACATGCCGTCACCCGGGAGGAAGCCTTGTTTTTTTTCAGCCTGTCAGGATGATTAATGGCGGAGAGTGGAGCCACTTACTCTCATTTGGACTACACTACCTCTGCATGTGTCATCACTTCGTAACAACACCATTAGTGCAACCTGACCCACTTATTTCCACTCGCTCTGCTTATGTCTAACATTCAAAGTAGCGCTTAGCATTCATAACTGGCGAGGGGAGTAATCTCATTAATTGTATGACATGTCCAAGTTGTGCACGTGCTGGTGTGTGAGTGAGTGCAACATGGGTCTTTGCCATTGTGGAATATGGTCACTCTTTTTGGTTATGTCTAACATTCAAAGTAGCGCTTAGCATTAATAACTGGCGAGGGGAGTAATCTCATTAATTGTATGTCATGTCCAAGTTGTGCACGTGCTGGTGTGTGAGTGAGTGCAACATGGGTCTTTGCCATTGTGGAATATGGTCACTCTTTTTGGTTATGTCTAACATTCAAAGTAGCGCTTAGCATTAATAACTGGCGAGGGGAGTAATCTCATTAATTGTATGTCATGTCCAAGTTGTGCACGTGCTGGTGTGTGAGTGAGTGCAACATGGGTCTTTGCCATTGTGGAATATGGTCACTCTTTTTGGTTATGTCTAATATTCAAAGTAGCGCTTAGCATTAATAACTGGCGAGGGGAGTAATCTCATTATTTAAATGACATATCCATGTTGTGCACGTGCTCATGTGTGAGTGAGTGCAGCATGGGTCTTTTTTATTGTGGGATGTGTTCACTATTTTTGGTTATGTTTGATATGCAAGGTGGCATCAAGCATTAATAACTGGCGGCAGAGGTTTTCCCACTCATTAAATGACATGTCCTTGTTGTGCATGCACTCGTGTGTGAGTGAGTGCAACATGGGTCTTTGCCATTGTGGGATGTGTTCACTCTTTTTGGTTATGTCTAATATTCAAAGTAGCGCTTAGCATTAATAACTGGCGAGGGGAGTAATCTCATTAATTGTATGACATATCCATGTTGTGCACATGCTGGTGTGTGAGTGTGTGCAACATGGGTCTTTGCCATTGTAGAATATGGTCACTCTTTTTGGTTATGTCTAATATTCAAAGTAGCGCTTAGCATTAATAACTGGCGAGGGGAGTAATCTCATTAATTGTATGACATTTCCAAGTTGTGCATGTGCTGGTGTGTGAGTGAGTGCAACATGGGTCTTTGCCATTGTGGGATGTGTTCACTATTTTTGGTTATGTTTGCTATGCAAGGTGGCATCAAGCATTAATAACTGGCGGCAGAGGTTTTCCCACTCATTAAATGACATGTCCTTGTTGTGCATGCGCTCGTGTGTGAGTGAGTGCAACATGGGTCTTTGCCATTGTGGGATGTGTTCATTCTTTTTGGTTATGTCTAATATTCAAAGTAGCGCTTAGCATTAATAACTAGTGGGAAAGGTAATCTCATTCATTAAATGACATATCCATGTTGTGCACGTGCTGGTGTGTGAGTGAGTGCAACATGGGTCTTTGCCATTGTAGAATATGGTCACTCTTTTTGGTTATGTCTAATATTCAAAGTAGCGCTTAGCATTAATAACTGGCGAGGGGAGTAATCTCATTAATTGTATGTCATGTCCATGTTGTGCACGTGCTCTTGTGTGAGTGAGTGCAACATGGGTCTTTGCCATTGTGGGATGTGTTCACTCTTTTTGGTTATGTTTAATATTCAAAGTAGCGCTTAGCATTAATAACTGGCGAGGGAGTAATCTCATTAATTAAATGACATGTTCATGTTGTGCATGCGCTCGTGTGTGAGTGAGTGCAACATGGGTCTTTGCCATTGTGGAATATGGTCACTCTTTTTGGTTATGTCTAATATTCAAAGTAGCGGTAAGCATTAATAACTGGCGAGGGGAGTAATCTCATTAATTAAATGACATATCCATGTTGTGCACGTGCTGGTGTGTGAGTGAGTGCAACATGGGTCTTTGCCATTGTGGGATGTGTTCACTATTTTTGGTTATGTTTGATATGCAAGGTGGCATCAAGCATTAATAACTGGCGGCAGAGGTTTTCCCACTCATTAAATGACAGGTCCAAGTTGTGCACGTGCTCATGTGTGAGTGAGTGCAACATGGGTCTTTGCCATTGTGGAATATGGTCACTCTTTTTGGTTATGTCTAATATTCAAAGTAGCGGTAAGCATTAATAACTGGCGGGGGATTTAATCTCATTAATTGTATGACATGTCCATGTTGTGCACGTGCTGGTGTGTGAGTGAGTGCAACATGGGTCTTTGCCATTGTGGGATGTGTTCACTGTTTTTGGTTATGTTTAATATTCAAAGTAGCGCTCAGCATTAATAACTGGCGAGGGGGGTAATCTCATTAATTAAATGACATGTCCATGTTGTGCACGTGCTGGTGTGTGAGTGAGTGCAACATGGGTCTTTGCCATTGTGGGATGTGTTCACTCTTTTTGGTTATGTCTAATATTCAAAGTAGCGCTTAGCATTAATAACTGGCGAGGGGAGTAATCTCATTAATTAAATGACATGTCCATGTTGTGCACGTGCTGGTTTGTGAGTGAGTGCAACATGGGTCTTTGCCATTGTGGGATGTGTTCCCTCTTTTTGGTTATGTTTAATATGCAAGGTGGCATCAAGCATTAATAACTGGCGGCAAAGGTAATCTCACTCATTAAATGACATGTCCATGTTGTGCATGCATTCGTGTGTGAGTGAGTGCAACATGGGTCTTTGCCATTGTGGGATGTGTTCACTCTTTTTGGTTATGTCTAATATTCAAAGTAGCGCTTAGCATTAATAACTGGCGGGGGAGTAATCTCATTAATTAAATGACATATCCATGTTGTGCACATGCTGGTGTGTGAGTGTGTGCAACATGGGTCTTTGCCATTGTAGAATATGGTCACTCTTTT